>NC_060120.1:48248051-48550851 GCF_021461395.2 Schistocerca americana
CATATGGGGAACCGAAAAGCCCCATGTTGCAGTCCCATCGTCCCTGCATCCTCAAAAAGTACTGGTCTGGGCCGCCATTTCTTCCAAAGGAATCATTGGCCCATTTTTCAGATCCGAAACGATTACTGCATCACGCTATCTAGACATTCTTCGTGAATTTCTGGCGGTACAAACTGCCTTAGACGACACTGCGAACACCTCGTGGTTTATCCAAGATGGTGCCCGGCCACATCGCACGGCCGACGTCTTTAATTTCCTGAATGAATATTTCGATGATCGTGTGATTGCTTTGGGCTATCCGAAACATACAGGAGGCGGCGTGGATTGGCCTCCCAATTCGCCAGACATGAACCCCTGTAACTTCTGTCTGTGGGGACACTTGAAAGACCAGGTGTACCGCCAGAATCCAGAAACAATTGAACAGCTGAAGCAGTACATCTGATCTGCATGTGAAGCCATTCCGCCAGACACGTTGTCAAAGGTTTCGGGTAATTTCATTCAGAGACTACGCCATATTATTGCTACGCATGGTGGATATGTGGAAAATATCGTACTATAGAGTTTCCCAGACCGCAGCGCCATCTGTTGTTGAAAATTGTAACTACTGTAATTTCGAAAGTTTGTCTGCCTGAAAATGTACTCTTGTCCCAAGCATATTGCAACAAACGGTGTATTTCTATCGCTGCTCGTTTAGTTTTTATTGCCGTTTCAAATATACCGGTCATTTTTGAAACACCCTGTAGGTACAGTAAAAGATGGCCTGAGGCTCCGCAAACCGGGTGTTTACCATATTCCGTGTAAATCCGGTAAGGCATACATCGGGCAAACTGTACGGACAATCGAAGAAAGATGTCAGGATCACAGAAGGCACACTGAACTGAAGCAACCTACAAAATCTGCGGTTGCGGAACGTTACATGGATACTGGAGATACTACGGAGTACGCGAAAATGGATGTTTCACGGCAGGCCTCGTCTTTTTGGGACTGTGTTCTGAAGGAGGCGATTGAAATACACGTAGCTGATGGGCTGATCAACAGAGACGCCGGGTTCAGCCTCAGCATAGCCTGGGACCCAGCACTCAGCCAACTAAAAGCACAGCGCCGACCCAAAGCGACTTCTGCGCCCAACGAAGGCCACAGGACGTCTGATGGTCCACAGTTCGCATCCTGCAGCCAGCAACCCACCCCTCCCCAGCACCACTCCGTGCAGCGCCGCGTGCGCCAGGACGTGGGGAAAGGGTGGGGAGCGATCAGAGTGTAAAGGGGAGGAGATTCATCGTAGACGCTCCGTCTGCAGGTATCACCTGAAGATGACGACAGGGTTGGTTGGTTGTTTTTGGGGAAGGAGACCAGACAGCGAGGTCATCGGTCTCATCGGATTAGGGAAGGACGGGGAAGGAAGTCGGCCGTGCCCTTTATAAGGAACCATCCCGGCATTTGCCTGGAGCGATTTAGGGAAATCACGGAAAACCTAAATCAGGATGGCCGGACGCGGGATTGAACCGTTGTCCTTCCGAATGCGAGTGACGACAAGGAATGCTGTCGAAATGTCGTGGTTTGAAAACGACTACACCCGGCTAGAGACCCGATAACAGTACAAACATGTGCTTAACATCTTGGACTAAACCACCCCATGTGACATGCTTTCATCTTATGTGAGGTTTTGGCTATGCCCAAGTGCCCTCTACACAATCATTCATGGAAATATTTAAACATCGCAGGAATTACACCCCTAGGAAGGTAAATTTTAATTTTCATCATAACGAGTCCGGACGCAAAGAACATAAGGAGATATCAAATATAGTCCTTGACAAAGGGCCAGTTCGGGATCTTGTTCCTGTTGTAGCTTCAAATCTCAGAACAGGGACGGGACCTCGGTTAAAAAGTCTGTAACGGTTTCCTCCACCAACCCGTATTCTTCAGTCCCCTCTTCTTCGTGCAGAAACATTTGGTACAAAACATCAACCACCTGAATATCTGTCCCAATTACGTGTTTAACCATCAACTTAAATGCCGAAATTCGAGCAGGCCAACGAGTAATAAAACAGTTCTTTCTTGGCCTTCCAACACCCAGCTTAATGCCTGGTTATCTGTTTCGAAAGTAAAAGGCTGATGTAGACAAAAGCGAATTTTTTCTAAGCCTAACAAAACTGCTGGGGTCTCTTACTCGTTGACGGAATGGTTATTTTTCCTCTTAGATAAACAACGAGAAGTATAAGCTACAGCCTCCGCTCACCCAACTCATCCTGCAGGAGGACAGCACCTGTATCAGAATGGGAGGCAACTATCTAAATAATAAATTCGTTATTAAAATCTTAAATACTCAACACCGGTGCAGTAACAATGGCGCTCTTCATACTATCAAGCCTCTTCCTAAACCAAGGATCAGCAGAACCTTTCGTTCTTTTTACGGAGTTGATTACATGGGTCTACAGTGTCTACAGTATTAGGTATATTTTTAGGAAAAAAATTAACCATCCTCATAAAATGCAAAATGCCTCACTCTCTTCTTACTTGTTGCTGTTTTAAAATCATAGTAGGCCTGAGTTCGTGAGTGAATGTTAGACCGCTCGCCTCCCCCCCCCCCCCCCTTCCTACTGGAGACGAAGTGTCTCAAAAAGGAAATTTGGTTATGAACAAGTTTAACCTTTGAAAGCTTTACTTTCAGTCCGGAATCTCTGAGACTACTCAAAATTTGCGGCAACTGGTCCAGATGCTCCCAGAACCTGTGACTGTATGTAACTACATCATCAAGATAATTCCATATACAGCATAGAGTCAAGCAACCTAGACAGGACTGCCGGCACGGTGGCAAGAGCAAAGGTGGAAGATCAAACTCAAGTAAATTATGATCAGTACAGAAAGCAATGACACACTTGGATTCCTCATTTAGCGGTATTTGGCAATTTCCCTGATTAAGATCAATGACCCAAAAACATTTTGCGTCGAAAACCAGAAAAAACAGTTATGCGAATCAGCCATAAACACTGATTCCAATACAATTTTTTTATTTTTAAGAAGCCTGTAATCTACCACCAGTCTGTCCCCTGCCCTGCCAGCCTTAGGCAATAAGAAGATGGTTGATGCATAAGACGAGACCGGTCCATCAATGTAAATCCACAACAGCTGATCGACAATACGACGCATTTCTTTCATTTCAAGATGTGATAACCTATAAAGAATAGGAATAGAGGATCATATATTCCATAACTGGTTAGGAACACCTAACTGATCTGTTAGTACCTCAGAAATTGCTGCAACGACGGAAGCACCCGCTGATTCTAGGAAGAACTTAAATGGGTTGAATCCACAGTTTCTCCAACCCATAACCGCTTAAGTAGCACCTCATACCCCATAATTACAAAAGTGAATTTAAACGCCTTGTCTAAACATAAAGATTCTGCCCTTCTACATAACTAATAATTCAATGAGTTTTATTCTAAAATATATCGTGCTAGAATTATCGAGGCAGTAAGACCCCTAACCACCAAGAAATTTAATGGTCATGAAAATTGTCCAACTGTCAGTTTGATACCACACTGACCAAGAACTGCCAAACAACTGCCCTTGGCGGCGGTACGTGGACTTGCGTATCGGAAAAGCCGCCAGGCGCTGACGCCACACTGCAACACACGTTCCTGTGTTTGGTTGCCAGACGGTCCCTGAGACTACAGGATGTTCCGGCTCTGCCATTTGTAGCGCGATCTGCAGAGAGCATTCGCGTACACCAGATCAAAATACACAGGGCGTATAAATTAACAACAGAGGACGCTCCTGCATTTTTGATGCATCCTCCAATGTCACGTGCAACCAGTTAGCAGGAAGTGTACTTCCCCCGTGCGGGTATTTAGGACCGCGCCCTCGCCGATCACAGCAGTTACGATGCATCCATCCAAGAGAAGAAATGTGCTCCGGAAACAGCGCCGTCTTGGCTGCACGCCACCTTCGCCGCCGAGGGACATCGGTCACGTGCTCACGGTCCTATTAGTATTCTGTCAGACTAGTTAATTACGATTTAGCCAGTTCCAATGTTCTCTGCTCAAGGAGAGCGAGGGCTTAAGAATTTGGTAGTCAAACTGGTGAACGGACTCTGTCTACAGAAGCTTAAATTGTGTTGGTTCCTCAACGCCATTCAACTACGTGCGTTTAGTTGTGAACTTATTTTCCATAATAGGATCTAGTTACAAAATTTGTTACTTGTTTGGGACACTCTACGAGGATAATTTTTGTTGAACTCATTGTGTTCTTAATTATAGAGGATGAACTTAATGCTCGTGTCGTTCTTGCGGAAGGGTTCCAAGTTCAGGATACTTCAAAAACTTCTCTCGCTACGGTAACGATGGTCGTATCGACTATCCATTAAGGACATAGAACAGCCAGAATATATTAAGGCACACGCCTATTCAGAGTTGACACTTGTATAAATTAAAGGTAACTAGTGTGTTTGAATGGCTAATATACTACAAAAGCTGCGCAGGCGATGCGCACTGATGATTGCTACTCTCCGCCGGCCCCTGGCGTCATTATTTTTCTCGTGGCTGTCTACAGTCTCTGACTGGACATTCCGATGTAGATGTAGGTGTAGATGTAGAAAATCAGACAGGCCACATAGCCTTCTGTTAAATTGAAATCTAAGACAGCACTGGAAATGCGAATACTTTCAAGTTACACACTCAAATCCTCGCCTACTCCTTGCACCCTAAAACAGTATTCATTGACCAATTTTTCTTTCATGCGGGCTCCGAGCCAATCTTTAAGGACCGCAGCTCGTGGCCTAGTGGCTAGCATTGCTACCTCTCATGGGGTCCCAGGTTCGATGCCCGGCCGGGTTGGGGATTTTCTCTACCCGGATACTCATCACTTCATCATCATCCTTATCCATCGTGGCAGTGGCTAGATTGGACTATGAAAAAAAAAGGGAGTTTGTGCGGGCGCTGATGACCGCCCAGTTGGGCGCCCCACAATCCAAACATCATCATCATCATCATCATCCATCTCTAAGAATTAATTTACGAACCTCCGAAATGGTATTCTCATTGTCAGTAGCGTGTGAAACTGAGCTCACGCAAGCGGGAAGATTACTTGCGACAAAAATGACTGTGATAACGGCAGTACTTTAGCCTGTTCCTCCAGCTGCACCGTCAACTGCAAAAACGCAGTACTACTTTCGAGTGACAGTGGCTCACACTCACGTAAATAGTCAACAAAGTGCTCTGCAATTTATTGAAACCTTGCCAGAGCTCCATCTTGTCAGAACTCGATTGCTCATTAAGTCCTTGATCATTCTGTAAACATTCCGAACTGCAGTCACCCTGCTAACTTAAAAGATTTACACATTGTTGCAAGACGCACTAATCTGCTTGAGTTTGTAGAACTTGTGAACAATCGGCTTCCTTTTTAAATACTAGTAACAGGTCGGCAATCCTACCAAACAAATGTTGGCAATAGACTTGAACATGAAATATTTGTGAGCGTCAAGCTCCTGTTAATTCTAAAATTTCAATATCATATCAGGCATCAGGTAACAAGTCCATACAAGAGGCACAAGCAGCATTTACCTGTCCCAAAGTGCCCGTTGATAGCTGTAACGGTGGATCTAACAGGCCTCTCAGGGGCTGCCTGGTTCACTAACATCTCCTTCAATTGGAGCTCTGCGAACGTCTAATTCATAAATTATACAGGCCTTCTGCAAAAAGGCAGTTCCCATAACCGTTCTCGATCCAGCCTCTTTATATGTAACAAGTAATTTCTTCACGCAGTATACAGTTCAAGATCAAGTTTTCTTATGGCATTCCCCCGTTTTCGGATTTAACTCTGCTACCAGTTCGCAGTCAGACTTTTTCAAAGCAGCCATTCTGTCGGAAACCTGCCCTAAGGTGTTGAAGCTCAGGCTATAAATATCGAACAAAGCGTGTGCATTGTGAATCACAGTAGACTATAGACCATGATGTTATTGAGGATAGTGATAATCTGGAGCTTGCAAATGTAAGACGATGTGAGTAGCTTCGTGGTACACGCCATGACGTAGCGTTCCGTTGGTTTTCCTTTGTTTCAGAATGTCTTTCTCCATATCCATTTTAAACTGATTATCCGCAAGGGGTAAATTTGAAGGAATACTGGTAACGTTTCTGTTATGTCGGAGGATGAGATCAGAGGTATACGTGTCGATGAGGGGGTGGGGTGGGGGAGGGGGTGGTAGAGGGAGAGAGGGAGTGCTCAGTATAAAGCTTAAGCCCAGTCTATCAGCGAATACATAGCACAAAACAAGTTAAAATAAGTCTTCACTAAAGTATTTGCTGGTCCCTAATTTTTCTTCCACCATACTTTTAATAATGGATACCAAAAAAAAAAGCAAAACACAAAGATATTTTCTTGATGAATGAGTTTCATCATTAGAGTCATATGTGCTGAATCATCATACCTCACTTGCGTGGAAACCAATGTCAGCACAATAAAATGTGTTAGCACGCAAACATAACAGAGTCCTTTGTCTGCCTATGAGCACAAGCTGAATGAAGTAGCTCGACCTGTTGCTGTACCACTGACAAACATGGTGGTCGTAAAAATATACCATCAGGGGCCGGAGAAGTGTACCACGCCTTGGTAAAGGCAATCGGTATAAAACTCGACAGGAATAGTTGCTGTCGAGTCCATCTCATCCAGTCTCCGAATGAACACTGCTAAAAGAAACTACATGAGAGGTATCTTTAAGATGGGTATGGCGCAGAAGACCACGGATCACAGTGACACATAAAGGTTCACGTCATTAACGGACAAAAAACAATACAGAAATTGAGTTTTGGTTGGCTGTAGGTATTTATCGACTGTCTCTCTCTGGAAGGCTTCAAGCACACCGACGGCCGACGTTTGAACTGCACTGCATAGAGGAAGTCCTAGAGAGTAGGTCAGCAATGTTTTGCGAGTGCTTCAGTGCCATGGTTTGAACCAGTTCATTCAGCCTACCGTGAACAAGAAACCAGGTTATTTACTGCAAATTTCTCGATGACTAAATGTCGTACTTTCTATCACAAATTCATGGTGAGAACGCTGTGGACATTTCCTTCCTCCAAGTTGCCAACAGCCATGTTCACCGGACTGTACAGGTACGTTCACGGTTTGAAGAACACTCGAGCCCTCCTCCGTATCTCTACTGGCCTATTAAATCGCACAAGTTGTAACCTCCACCTCTCTTATCGACCTTAATGACAGTGAAAAATTAAACCGCGTGTACCTAATGGAAATTTGGGAAAGAAATCGTCACCGAAGTTAATCTGTCGGTAAAGAGGGAGGAAAGGGTTACATCTAAATGAAAGGAAAAATGCAAAAGAAACTGGTGGAAATTAATTTTGAAAAGGGGTAAAGTTAATAAAGAAAGTAAATGTGAGGCCGTTACGTTAACAGTTAACTAGCGGTAATTAGATATTTGAGGGAAATTACGGTCGCCAGTCCTAAGGACAATTACTATAGTAACTGAAAAAGAAAGGTTATTACACATATAATTAGCACTAGAAGCGTGGCAACTGAAGGTTGACACGTGTAGTGTGAAAACTGAAAGTTTGTCAGAAGTAATAAATCTCGCTACACTCTGACTTAATTTAGCAAAAGAATTAATAAAACCGGAAAATCGAAAGTTAATTTAGTGACTGAAGTTAATAGTGAGCTTTCATTCTGAAGCACATCGAAATTCAGTAAAATACGGTTAGTCTTGGACTACCTCAACAATCATTTCAAAAGCAACTTGACTCTACGCAATTTAGAAATAAGAGATTTAACTTCGAACTTGAATTAAATGATTCTGAACAATTAACAATAGTAAAATTTAGTACGTACCACGCTGAGCTGCAGTCACAGGTAAGCTAAAATATGCTAACAATACTCGCACTCTTAATTTGTGCTCGTGTAATCTAAATATTGTAGCCAGCTATGAATACTTTAACTGAACTTTGAAATTAAGGCAGTGAAATTGAATTATATCATTTTAATGCTGGCGTTTGAATTTCAACGACACTCGGGTTCATTTCGGAAAAGGAAGGGACCCCGCTTGGCAATGCAATTGGGACAATGAGCAACAAAGGTTCATGCTAAGTTGCTGTAATTTTGTGATGCAACAAGTTTAAAAGCTGAGGTCTGCCATACAGTTCTGAAACTTTACGTGCTTTTAGTCTTCCTTGTTGGTTGACTGAAGGTTTGAAGTCGCCGATCGAGGAGGTGGCGACAGTCCCTCATTGTCGGCCGTCGCTGTTGCAGAAGCTGGATGCTGGCGCGCCTTCTTCTCGACACGGTCACCAGGCGAAACGGGCTCTTGATGTGCGCCAGCTAATGCTTCCCGTCCGCGACACCGTGCTAGAAACTACCAAAGCCAGTCGATCGCTTTTAGTCTTCCTTGTTGGTTGATTGAAGGTTTGAAGTCGCCGATCGAGGAGGTGGCGACAGTCCTTCATTGTCGGCCGTCGCTGTTGCAGAAGCTGGATACTGGCGCGCCTTCTTCTCGACACGGTCACCAGGCGAAACGGGCTCTTGGTGTGTGCCAGCTAATGCTTCCCGTCCGCGACACCGTGCTAGAAACTACCATAATCAGTCGATCGCAATTACATGCTGCCAAACCCCGAAAGCCCGGCAACTTGCGGGAGCGTCACACAACACACCTGCTCAATCGCACTACACCAACCAGACACTCCCTGCTGCCCGCATCTCGTGGTCGTGCGGTAGCGTTCTCGCTTCCCACGCCCGGGTTCCCGGGTTCGATTCCCGGCGGGGTCAGGGATTTTCTCTGCCTCGTGATGGCTGGGTGTTGTGTGCTGTCCTTAGGTTAGTTAGGTTTAATTAGTTCTAAGTTCTAGGGGACTGATGACCATAGATGTTAAGTCCCATAGTGCTCAGAGCCATTTGAACCATTTGAACACCCCCTGCTCTGCCCGCGCTCCACGCGGCCGAGTTCATACTTCCAAAGATCCTACAGGACTTCGTTCTTCACACGACCTATCGATGTATTAGTTCGATAGCATAGTTTTCCCTAGGACAGACCCAGCGTATAAATACAAATAAGATTCACAAAATAAGCCAATTATAAATCGACATAAATGCATATATATATATATATATATATATATATATATATATATATATATATATATATATAGTAAAACAATTACAATATATAAAGACACAGAAATGTCATATCTTGAGGTAACAAAACAAGGATAAAAAATTATAGTACAATAGATGGAAATACGAGGAAATGCATTTCCGGCGTTACACGTGCCCCACATTGTCTGAGGATGTTCGTGTAACCTAAACAGACTCAGAAAATGTCCCAAAAAAAAAGAAAAACAGCGGAAATGCATATGCTCAAAACATCAACAAAACTTAGCATTCGTCTAATTAAGCATAAATAAATTTTTAGACCATAATAATTGAGTGGAGACACTCCTAATCTTATTCCACTCTGTCATCTTGCACAAAATAAAACAGGTTGACAACATATTAAAATTCATAGAAAACATAGAAAATGGTTTAGCTATTCTAAAATCGTCAAAATTCGTAACACTATCAAGAAATGGAATACTATTTACAAAGTTAATCAGAGTACATGGTCATAAAAACAGGTAGATCAAAATACGCAAATTTATAATTAATTACATAGAATACCCATTTTTATGTAACCTTTTCATAATTAATATTCTCGTCATGGGAGTCCATTAAACGCTAAACAAGAAAATAACACACATCAGATCGAAAAAACATAAATATCGACAGCAGAATTCTTTCACATCAGCTGTCCGGGAAGAAAAACAACTCCGCCTTCCGTACTCGCAAGTACAAAGAATGCCGAGAGCGGCACAAGAGCCGACAGCGGCACAAGAGCCGACAGCGGTTCCGCCCCGCCAGTATTGTTGCGCCCGCCTGTGCGGCACGCTTGATCTCACTCGCCTGTGTAACGGCATTTCCAGAACGTCCGTTTCACTGAATTCTTCCGGAACAACTCACTCCCGAGTAATCTGAAGGAGTCCGTGAACACTATCACAGTGGATAACTCAGCACTGTCCATCATCACACGCATGTACTAGCCTGAAACTTAAAACAGCGTCTAAGTACATCGGCAGTGACTAGTAAATCACATATTTATGAAATCTTACAACTAGTTACAAAATCATATTTACATTCCTTAATCTACAGTGACTCAGCTGAAAACTTAAACTAGCAACTTGTATTTTTCAAATGATTATTTATCAATTCCTCTTAAATCATTCAGTCAAAATTAATTACTTATTAATTACAACTTCTTTAATGACCTCTTGGTCAGGCATAAGCATGGCAACCTAGCAAATCCTTAAATCTTACACTCTATATTTACATACTGTACAAATTACCCATTCTGTGGTATTAATCAATCCTAGATTGGTACAATTTCAAGTCTACAATGTTCCGTATACCTAATAGTTTTCCAGAGCTTGGATACTCTAAGCAATTAGCATTTGTGTGAGGTATACCAATAACTTTATATGGTCCATTATAAACAAACTTAAATTTCGAGATTTCATTGTCTATCTCGCTCGATTTCTCATGAGCTTTTACAAGTACTAAGTCTCCGATTGCAAACTTAGCAAAACGCGCTTTAGCGTCATGACGTCGTATGCGAGCATCGGCTTTTAGCTTCATTACTTCTCGCAAACGATCTTTTTTCACACCAATACTAATGTCAATCCGTGAAGGGAATTTGATTATCTCTTCCAATTCACTTTCTACACTTTTGTCAATGCTGAGATTCCTCACGTTACAGCAGTTCAAATTCATTCCTGCGTCAATGTCATCCGGCCAGTTAACAATGTGTATAGGCTGGTATTGCCTATGCACACCGTCTCCTGCCTCGTCAAAACTAACTACTATTGTTTTATCTTGGGACGTACATGTCAAAGTTTTGCTTTCGCAGTTAATCACTGCACGGTACTTTAATAGCCAATCTAACCCGATAATTAATTCCGTAGATAAGTCTGGCACGACGACAAACTCTTGTTCAAATCGTGCGCCACATATCTCGAAGTTGACAAAAATCTGTTTTGTGAACGGTTTACTGGCCTTCCCAGTAGCACCGATAATTTTCGCTGCTGTTACTGGCATAACTACGATGCCAGGTCTGTCTTTCAGTAACTCAAATATTTTCGCAGATACAGCACTCAATTCTGCACCGGTGTCAATCAACACGTTTAGTTGTAGGTCGTGCATATTAACAGACACTACTATCTGTCTACACTTGTCCTCGACTGTTTCTTTATTTTCCCACAGTAAATCCTCGTCTATATCCAGGTCATTCCAGAAAAAACCATCCGGGTTTGATCCTAAATCCTGCTTATCTGGCGGCTTTTTCAGCCTCTGTTCACATACAGTTTTAATTTCAACACGTTTGTCCTGAGGCTTAGTCTGTAGCTTCGCCTCCAATACCGAAACCTTTTCCTGTAACTCGTCAACTAGTGAGTGTTCCTTTGCTATCAATTCATTAATTGTCACCTTCTTTCATTCCTCTTTGGTCAGATTGATCTCATCTGCCACTCCACCTGGAGGAATGTACCCAGTAGTATCTGCAATTACTTCCTCTGGAGCTGCGCAACCCACATTGCTACCGTCTGACCGTATAAAGCCAGCTCTAACCTCATACACGCTGTAATCTACGTGCTTTTCTACCAATCGTGTCCGGCTATCACTAAAATTCTCGTAATCTTTCTCCTCAATACTTTCGCAATGCTTAAACTGGAGTTTTGCGTCGGATGGGTCGGCTACTTCTACCACTATAATATTCGGTAAAGTCAGCCGGTCAGGGCCAGAATTTTCCGTTACTACTTCAACATCCAACTCCTGCGGGAGGAAACGTGACGAATCTTGCTCGTGCTCCCCATTAACATCAACTGTTTCCGGTAAAGCCTGCCGGTTAGGGCCAGAACTTTCTATCATTTCACAAACACTATCTTCCTGCGGGACGAGACGCGGCATATCCTGCACGCGCTCCCCATAAACACTTCTCCCATACAGACCCCTACAATCTCTTAGTTCGTCGTATAAGCGACCGAACTGCCTTAACCAGACCTCATCCCTCTCTGCAGCCCCTCACTCGATGACGGACGTTTTATCCGACATCTGATCTTCTCTCAACACTTGCGAATCATTCTTAAACTCAATCTCCAGTTCCGCTGTGGGTATTACAGCTGCCACTTTATAATCGATTTCCGGAACACTACTTAAATTGTTCTCACTGACAGTGAATGTATTTTCTACTGCCGTGTATACAGCTGATCTACTACTTGTGGGCGCACTCCTTTCTCCTAACACTGGCACACTCTCCCGCCGTTGATTATTCCATACGGAATTTTCATAACGACGACACCTCGGTTTTCTACTGTTATTGGGCCGCCAAAATTTCTCCACGCCCGGTCGGCCCCTCACCGGCGCGGCTAATGGTTTCCCTGTCTCGTCCCAGCAGATATGCTCCCCGGATGCTGCTGAGGCGGCTGATCACACCCTCTGGCGTTATTACTATTCTGCGAAGCCCGGATCACGCTAGTATGATACTGGTTTCCGTCATTCCTGTTATTATTTGCATTGTATCGATTGTCATTACGGCCCGAACCACTATCGTTATTGCTGCCAAGATTGCGGTATGCATTATTCCCATAGTTGTCGTTGTTGTGGTTGCTGTGGTACCCGTTGTTGTTACCACGGCCTCTACCACTGTCGCGATTATTGCGCCAATTGTCCTAGTCCTCAACTCTTTCCAGGAAATCATTGATTGTCCTGTAATTGCTTCCTATGTAGCGTTTTGTATCATCTGGAAGCTTCTTGTAGAGTTCCCAGACTATTTCGGATTCCGTGCGGCGATCACGCAAATATTCCAACTTGCGGATCCAGCCCTCACAAAACTCCTTCATCGAGACGCGCGAATTCGCATCGAAAGGCCTCGTGACGACAAATTCGCGCCAGACACTTTGCTGCTTTTGCTCTGACCAGTATTCAGCCAGAAACAAATTTTTAAACTCGTCAAAAGTCAGGTTCGTAATGTTGAGGTTTAAGCCCCAACGCTTGGCATCACCAGCCAGCACATCAATAACCGCATTAATTTTTCTCTCATTAGTCCATGATCTGGGTAAAACTCTTTCACAATTTTTAATGAAATCCGTCGCATGTATACCGCCTTTTTTCAAGGGGTCGAACCGATCATCTTTCGTCAACAATTCCGAACTGTGTGCACAGATTGGCACATAGCTCTGTTTTTCGTCAAGTTTCATTTCTAATTCCGACACTCTCGCAATTACTTGGCAAGTGGTTGCCGCAAGCGTTTCCACCTCCCTCTTTTCCTCTTCGCAGGTATTAGCCTGCTTCGTCACTTTAGCATCAACCTCGGACACTAAAGCCTTTAATGTTTCCACCTTCTTTTGATCCTCTTTTTTCACTAATTGAATTTGTTCCGTCACCTTATTCTCGATGATCGGAGCAACTGCTTCTCCTACACTTTTTTCGATTCTGCTAATTTCGGAATTAAAACGCGTATTTATGCTCCCAATTTCCGCCTGAACGCCTATCATTTCCTGTTTAAGATTACCGATTTCGGTATTAATCACAACAATAGCTTCTTTGATTTTATCAACTTTTGCGTTAACAACTCCAACATTGTTGTTAACAACATTAATAGCTTTTTTCTGATTGTCTAGCTTCCTGTCAATTTTTTCAGACTGAGCTTCTTGCTTGGCAGCCTCAGCTTTAATTTCTGCCGATTGAGTTTCTATCTTGCTAGACTGAGCCTTAATTTCGTTAATCAAAACATTCAATAACTCAGCCAAATTCCCGGAAACTACCAGTTCTACTTCCGTAGCGGCTTCCTGTCCGCCCCAGTAGCTGCGTGGTCAGCGTGACGGATTGCCGTCCTCTGGGCCCGGGTTCGATTCCCGGCTGGGTCGGAGATTTTCTCCGCTCAGGGACTGGGTGTTGTGTTGTGTTCATCATCATTTCATCCCCATCCGGCGTGCAGGTCGCCCAATGTGGCGCCGAATGTAATAAGACCTGCGATATGGCGGCCGGACCTGCCCCGCGAGGGGCCTCCCGGCCAATGACGCCAAACGCTCATTTCCATTTCCAGCGGCTTCCTCTTTAATTGTCCCCGTGTATTCGTCATCAAGGGGTTCAGATTTGATTTTCACTTCCGATTCCGAAACATTTTCTAAAGTTTGGAATTCCATTTCTGCTCTTTGTTGCGTTTCAGCGGTCGCGTCTTTCCCGCTAGCCGCCTGCCCCTGAACAATGGGTACCGGGGTGCGCGTTTCCCACTGTTCGACCGATTGTTCCGTATCCAAGTCTACCAAATTTTGGTAATTGTTGCCTTCATTCATTTTAATAATTTTCAATATAAATGACAAATCTCAAATCTCATTAGGATTCCTCCCACTACTTAATCTCGCTGACGTAACGACCTGTTCGTAACCAATACTTTGTTACGAGATTTGCACCAAACAAAATTCGTGTCCAGAACAACCTCAAATCTGAAGATTGTCCTGTCACCAGGTCGCCACGTGTAACCTCCATCTCTCTTATCGACCTTAATGACAGTGAAAAATTAAACCGCGTGTACTTAATGGAAATTTGGGAAAGCAATCGTCACCGAAGTTAATCTGTCGGTAAAGAGGGAGGATAGGGTTACATCTAAATGAAAGGAAAAATGCAAGTGAAACTGGTGGAAATTAATATTTGAAAAGGGGTAAAGTTAATAAAGAGCGTAAATGTGCGGCCGTTACGTTAACAATTAACTAGCGGTAATTAGATATTTGAGATTTGAGGGAAATTACGGTCGCCAGTCCTAAGGACAATTACTATAGTAACTGAAAAAGAAAGGTTATTACACATATAATTAGCACTAGAAGCGTGGCAACTGAAGGTTGACACGTGTAGTGTGAAAACTGAAAGTTTGTCAGAAGTAATAAATCTCGCTACACTCTGACTTAATTTAGCAAAAGAATTAATAAAACCGGAAAATCGAAAGTTAATTTAGTGACTGAAGTTAATAGTGAGCTTTCATTCTGAAGCACATCGAAATTCAGTAAAATACGGTTAGTCTTGGACTACCTCAACAATCATTTCAAAAGCAACTTGACTCTACGCAATTTAGAAATAAGAGATTTAACTTCGAATTTGAATTAAATGATTCTGAACAATTAACAATAGTAAAATTTAGTACGTACCAAGCTGAGCTGCAGTCACAGGTAAGCTAAAATATGCTAACAAAACTCGCACTCTTAATTTGTGCTCGTGTAATCTAAATATTGTAGCCAGCTATGAATACTTTAACTGAACTTTGAAATTAAGGCAGTGAAATTGAATTATATCATTTTAATGCTGGCGTTTGAATTTCAACGACACTCGGGTTCATTTCGGAAAAGGAAGGGACCCCGCTTGGCAATGCAATTGGGACAATGAGCAACAAAGGTTCATGCTAAGTTGCTGTAATTTTGTGATGCAACAAGTTTAAAAGCTGAGGTCTGCCATACAGTTCTGAAACTTTACGTGCTTTTAGTCTTCCTTGTTGGTTGATTGAAGGTTTGAAGTCGCCGATCGAGGAGGTGGCGACAGTCCCTCATTGTCGGCCGTCGCTGTTGCAGAAGCTGGATGCTGGCGCGCCTTCTTCTCGGCACGGTCACCAGGCGAAACGGGCTCTTGATGTGTGCCAGCTAATGCTTCCCGTCCGCGACACCGTGCTAGAAACTACCATAGCCAGTCGATCGCAATTACATGCTGCCAAACCCCGAAAGCCCGGCAACTTGCGGGAGCGTCACACAACAAACCTGCTCAATCGCACTACACCAACCAGACTCCCCCTGCTCTGCCCGCGCTCCACGCGGCTGAGTTCACACTACCAAAGATCCTATACACTTTCGTTCTTGAAACGAGCTATCGATGTATTCGTTCGATAGCATAGTTTTCCCTAGGCCAGACCCAGCGTATAAATATAAATAATATTCACAAAATTAACCAATTGTAAATCGACATAAATGCATGAATAAATAAATAAATAAATATATATATATATATATATATATATATATATATATATATATATATATATAGTAAAACAATTACAATATATAAAGACACAGAAATGTCATATCTTGAGGCAACAAAACAAGGGAAAAAAATTATAGTACAATAGATGGAAATACGAGGAAATGCATTTGTGGCGATACAAAGTCTACAGAAAATGTATGGAACCTTTCTGAACAGTGGATGAAAAGTAGCAAAGAACATACTGAGAATTGCTAGTTAAAAGAGACTTACTCATCAATGAGTATCTTTGAAAGGATTTGGTATAGCTGAAGACACTGGAGGACTTGATTCCTCGCCGAATGGAGGCATTATTACCGCTAGAGAAGATGTTACACTGTGTTAGCTTCATGTCAGTAAGTAGTGGCAAACTTTTGTCCACTATAATTAATCACCATATGAACATTACGGCGACTACTAACGTCAAAGAAAAACTTGTAACTAGTGCCGATTAGAACGCAATAAATGACACAGTGATTTCACACAGAGAACTTTGTAGAATAACGCCAAAAATTATCAGGTTAAAACAAGTGATTACTGCTGTCTTTGAAGGAACGAAATTGAGAAAGGAGGAGGAAACTTGGCAGTAGATACGTCGACCTGCGCTATGGGAGGAAGTAATTTAGGACTCTCCTAGAAAGATCAAACCAGTATTACACAAAGGAAGCGGCTATGCGGTAGCAAAGCACTTGTGTAGAACTCGTGTTCTTTATAAGGCTTGAATATAGTCCGAGGTCCTTTGACGATCGCTCGAAAGTTGATACGGACAGAGGAAAATCATTAGCGCACAAAAATAAAGAATTTTCGAATGTGAAAACTTTAAAAGTAAATTTCCGAGGCATTCCTTACACGTTTCTTGAATTTAAGGCCCTCCAGGAAAGCTGATGTACTCCAATTACCCCATTAAGTCGCAAATTATTTAGTTTCGTAACCTGGTATTTTTATTCTTTATTCCTACCGCCTACACGTTCTGAATTACAATAAGTACCAACATAGGGAGATGAAAAAGCTTGCACAGGATAGAATAGCATGGAGAGCTGCATCAAACCAGTCTCAGGACTGAAGACCACAACAACAACAACAACAACAACAACAACCAACATAGGCTAAGTATATTTATATATACTGATACAGTGACCATCTTCTATAATGGACACTGGGATGTATCAGCATCGGTATAGCATACCAAACTCTGTTGCAGTGTAAACCATTTATTTCTGATGACATGGCACCAAATACTTCATACACAGAGACAAACGACGTTTGTTTTCCCGTTACATTCCCCTCTAACACACCTTATTTGTGCGTTTCTTTCATCGGTTATACGACCTTTCATCAAACGTAATGTCCGGTATCACTCTCAACTGATTAGATGGAGATTCAGTTGCACGTCGAATTTTCTTCTCCCACTATCCTGTTTCAGGTTTGTAACCGTAAAATCCAGTATTTTTCCTAAGTACCTGCCCGTAGAGAAGCCAGGCGTTACTTAGGGTCGTATATGTAAAAATGATATAATATCATTTTGTCCTTCTAATTTCTATTGCATATTTTCCCACTAGCTAGTCACGGTCGTCACCTCCTCCTATGTACGCGTTTTACGACTTCAAAACAGCAAGTTGTTGCATTTTCGTCTTATTTGCTTGTCTACTGTAACAGTAGCTGCTCCTAAAGGTTAAAATTTGGCAAACTTTGTGTCAATTGTAATACAATTGCTGTCGTGCCATCTAACTAAGACTGAATCATTGCTGAATGAAATTTTCACTCTGGAGCGGAGTGTGCGCTGATATGAAACTTCCTAGCAGATTAAAACTGTGTGCCAGACCGAGACTCGAACTCGGGACCTTTGCGTTTCGCAGGCAAGTGCTTTACCAACTGAGCTACCCAAACACGACTCATGCCCCGTCCTCACAGATTTACTTCTGCCAGTACTTCGTCTCTTACGTTCTCGGTCCGGCACACTGTTTTAATCTTCCAGGAAGTTTCATATCAGAACACACTCCGTTGCAGAGTGAAAATCTCACTGTGGAAGCATCCCCCAGGCTATGGCTAAGACATGTCTCCGCATTATCCTTTCTTTCAGGAGTACTCGTTCTGTAAGGTTCGCAGTGGAGCTTCTGTAAAATTTGGAAGATAGTAATGTACATACTGGAGCATTTTCAAAGTTCGAATATAATACATTTCCTTGAGACAAAAATGCTTCTGACCACAAATCAGATTTAGAAAGAATCGCCCATGCAAAACTTAGCTTGCCCTTTTCTCGCATCATATGCTGCGAACCTAGGACGAAGTTCAAAAGGTACAGTCTACATTCCTAGATTTCAGGAAATGAATGCTAGGTTACCTTACATGAAGAAAAAATGTAGGTTGTGAAGTGACTGACGTGGAACGAGAAGGCCATGATCGACTGTGATTTACTGGGAGAATTCAAGGAGAGTGGAGCTCATCTATGAAGCAGACCTCGTGTAAGAGATTAATGATAGCCCTCCTTGAAAACTACTAAAGCGCTTGGAATCCCGACCAGATCGGATTACAGGAAAACATCGAAGCCATAGACGTGCTGCTAGATTTGTTACTAGTAGGTTGTAGGTTCGGGCAGTATGCGATTATTAAGATGTTTCGCATCGCAAATCGGAATCTCTGGAAGGAAGCTGACGTTCTTCACGACATACACTATTCAGAAAATTTGGGAACCGGTAGTTGCAGCGGTCGGCAGAACGATTTCGTTCAAGACAACAGAAATCATGGTTTGAATGTGGGAGAATTTACGGTCGTTATTTTGTCACTTTATTTGCGAGTGGAACAAGAAAGTGAATGAAAACGTACCTTCTGTTATGCAGCGTATCGTAATTTCCAGAGAATGCGTAGATTTTGACTAGTAGAGGCACCAAACTATTAGGAAGACCTTCCACTACATCTGACGTCGAAGAAAGTGTTTCCTTGGATAATATACTTCCTAATGTCAGATGTTAACGTGAAGCACAGCCGGTTAGACTGAAACAACGCAACAGGATCCGCTTCATAAGTAAGTGAGCCTGGTGCCTTAGTGTGTTGACAGTGTGTAATCTCTCTGGCATTCCACGTTGCTACAGCAACACATATCCGCCAGAGAAGAGAAGAACAGCTATGTTTATCCACTTTCTCTTGCACAGTCCCTTTGGTTTCCCATGTGAGTGAGTATATGCGTCTGATCTTAAGTCGCTTCTATCTGGACAGAATTCTGAGAGAGCGGGGAAGTGGTTGTCTCAACGTAGCTGGCAGATGGGCGCTGATGAAACCACAGTGGTTGGTCTGTGGCACGGGGCAGAAGTCTGTTTCTGCATAACTCAGGTGGGCAGCTGGTAACAGAAATCTGCCCCCTCTACTGCTCGTGGTACGTTCGCCGTCGGACAGACGAACAATAGGCACACTTCCACTCAGCTTGGTAAGTTATAGACGCTTTCTTTGAAGAGCGGTATTCGGTTAGTTTAAATTGAGGAGACAATTAATATAATTAATTTCTCCGCACAGTTTAAAGAAAAGTTTCACGATCTGTAATTATTCTTAATTTTCGTTCTTAAAATAGCGTGCTAAACGTAACTTTGTGTGATCCACTTTGTGTCATTATGGAATCCTTAAAACGTCTGCTATTGTGAATGCAATGTTAAAGTATCATGAGCAGCTCTACTTGTGTGTGTTGCTGTCTTTTCGTTAGTTTCGTGTGCAGTTCTAATCAGGGTATTTTCGTGGATTTTAATGGAGTTTTCTGTTGTGACTAACTAGATTCTGACCTTCGGCTGATCACTTTGTCTTTACTTAAATATTCTTGGCCTATGACCTAATTTAAACGCTGGAACTCCTGACCCTGGGTTTAGCGAATACCCACTTGCTGATCGAATAGTTCCTATTCATTTAGTGTTTTCTGACGTTATTGGAGATAGCTTAGTTTTTCACTCTCAGTTGATCAGAGGCGTTTAACCTGATCACTGTCATCGCGTAGTACAAGTAGTGCTTGGGACTGATCGGTCGTAAACACAAACCCATAAGCACATGAAGATATTTTTTTTTGTTACTTATTTCTGTGTCTTGGTCCTATTTTACTTCATGAACGTAGATATAACTCGCCTAGCCAGACTCATGTCCCCGGCTCTTCACTCGCACTCTGCCCCTTACTAAGCTATTATGTGACAGAATTAGTATTGTTGACTCTTTCTGTGAAAATACTCAATTCCTGCCTTCCAGGTGGTTCTACAGTCCTTAAATGACAGACTGTCTTGGATATTGGTTGCCTTTGTGTTCTTAGTATTTCACAAACCATCGTTCACTAAGGGATCTAGCTTGGTAAGTATTTTTTCATTGAGTCCATGTACGGTTTATAACCCGTGATTATTTTCATGTTTTATGATGAATGATCCCCCCCATGAACCATGGACCCTGACGTTGGTGGGGAGGCTTGCGTGCCTGAGCGATACAGATGGCCGTACCGTAGGTGCAACCACAACGGAGGGGTATCTGTTGAGAGGCCAGACAAACATGTGGTTCCTGAAGAGGGGCAGCAGCCTTTTCAGTAGTTTTAGGGGCAACAGTCTGGATGATTGACTGATCTGGCCTTGTAACATTAACCAAAACGGCCTTGCTGTGCTGGTACCGCGAACGCAAGGGGAAACTACAGCCGTAATTTTTCCCGAGGACATGCAGCTTTACTGTATGACTAAATGATGATGGTGTCATCTTGGCTAAAATATTCCGGAGGTAAAATAGTCCCCCATTCGGATCTCCGGGCGGGGACTACTCAAGAGGACGTCGTTATCAGGAGAAAGAAAACTGGCGTTCTACGGATCGGAGCGTGGGATGCCCGATCCCTTAATCGGGCAGGTAGGTTAGAAAATTTAAGAAGGGAAATGGATATATTAAGGTTAGATATTGTGGGAATTAGTGAAGTTCGGTGGCAGGAGGAACAAGACCTTTGGTCAGGTGATTACAGGGTTAAAAATACAAAATCAAATAGGGGTAATGCAGGAGTAGGTTTAAAAATGAATGATGAGTGCGGGTTAGCTGCTACAAACAGCATAGTGAACGAATTATTGTGGCCAAGATAGACACAAAGCCCATGCCTACTACAGTAGTACAAGTTTATATGCCAACTAGCTCTGCAGACGATGAAGAAATAGATGAAATGTATGACGAGATAAAAGAAATTATTCAGGTAGTGAAGGGAGACGAAAATTTAATAGTCATGGGTGACTGGAATTCGTCAGTAGGAAAAGGGAGAGAAGGAAACATAGTAGGTGAATATGGATTGGGGGGAAGAAATGAAAGAGGAAGCCGCCTTGTAGAATTTTGCACAGAGCATAACTTACTGATAGCTAACACGTGGTTCAAGAATCATGAAAGAAGGTTGTATACCTGGAAGAATCCTGGAGATACTAAAATGTATCAGATAGATTAAATAATGGTAAGACAGAGATTTAGGAACCAGGTTTTAAATTGTAAGACATATCCAGGGGCAGATGTGGATTCTGACCACAATCTATTGGTTATGAACTGCAGATTGAAACTGAAGAAACTACAAAAAGGTGTGAATTTAACGAGATGGGACCTGGATAAACTGAAAGAACCAGAGTTTGTAGGGAGTTTCAGGGAGAGCATAAGGGAACAATCGACAGGACTGGGGGAAAGAAATACAGTAGAAGAAGAATGGGTAGCTCTGAGGGATGAAGTAGTGAAGGCAGCAGACGATCAAGTAGGTAAAAAGACGAGGGCTAGTAGAATTCCTTGGGTAACAGAAGAAATATTGAATTTAATTGATGAAAGGAGAAAATATAAAAATGCACTAAATGAAGCAGGCAAAAAGGAATACAAACGTCTCAAAAATGATATCGACAGGAAGTGCAAAATGGCTAAGCAAGGATGGCTGGAGGACAAATGTAAGGATGTAGAGACTTGTCTCACTAGGGGTAAGATAGATACTGCCTACAGAAAAATTAAAGAGACCTTTGGAGAAAAGAGAACCACTTGTATGAATATCAAGAGTTCAGATGGCAACCCAGTTCTAAGCAAAGAAGGGAAAGCAGAAAGGTGGAAGGAGTATATAGAGGGTTTATACAAGGGCGATGTACTTGAGGACAATATTATGGAAATGGAAGAGGATGTAGATGAAGACGAAATAGGAGATAAGATACTGCGTGAAGAGTTTGACAGAGCACTGAAAGACCTGAGTCGAAACAAGGCCCCGGGAGTAGACAACATTCCATTAGAACTACTGATGGCCTTGGGAGAGCCAGTCATGACAAAACTCTACCATCTGGTGAGCAAGATGTATGAGACAGGCGATATACCCACAGACTTCAAGAAGAATATAATAATTCCAATCCCAAAGAAAGCAGGTGTTGACAGATGTGAAAATTACCGAAATATCAGTTTAATAAGTCACAGCTGCAAAATACTAACGCGAATTCTTTACAGACGAATGGAAAAACTGGTAGAAGCGGACCTCGGGGAAGATCAGTTTGGATTCCGTAGAAATGTTGGAACACGTGAGGCAATACTAACCTTACGACTTACCTTAGAAGAAAGATTAAGAAAAGGCAAACCTACGTTTCTAGCATTTGTAGACTTAGAGAAAGCTTTTGACAATGTTAACTCGAAAACTCTCTTTCAAATTCTGAAGGTGGCAGGGGTAAAATACAGGGAGCGAAAGGCTATTTACAATTTGTACAGAAACCAGATGGCAGTTATAAGAGTCGAGGGACATGAAAGGGAAGCAGTGGTTGGGAAAGGAGTGAGACAGGGTTGTAGCCTCTCCCCGATGTCATTCAATCTGTATATTGAGCAAGCAGTAAAGGAAACAAAAGAAAAATTCGGAGTAGGTATTAAAATTCATGGAGAAGAAGTAAAAACTTTAAGGTTCGCCGATGACATTGTAATTCTGTCAGAGACAGCAAAGGACTTGGAAGAGCAGTTGAACGGAATGGACACTGTCTTGAAAGGAGGATATAAGATGAACATCAAGTAGCAAAGGAGTTTTGCTATTTAGGGAGTAAAATAGCTGATGATGGTCGAAGTAGAGAGGATATAAAATGTAGACTGGCAATGGCAAGGAAAGCGTTTCTCAAGAAGAGAAATTTGTTAACATCGAGTATAGATTGAAGTGTCAGGAAGTCGTTTCTGAAAGTATTTGTATGGAGTGTAGCCATGTATGGAAGTGAAACATGGACGATAACTAGTTTGGACAAGAAGAGAATAGAAGCTTTCGAAATGTGGTGCTACAGAAGAATGCTGAAGATAAGGTGGGTAGATCACGTAACTAATGAGGAGGTATTGAATAGGATTGGGGAGAAGAGAAGTTTGTGGCACAACTTGACTAGAAGAAGGGATCGGTTGGTAGGACATGTTTTGAGGCATCAAGGGATCACAAATTTAGCATTGGAGGGCAGCGTGGAGGGTAAAAATCGTAGAGGGAGACCAAGGGATGAATACACTAAGCAGATTCAGAAGGATGTAGGTTGCAGTAGGTACTGGGAGATGAAGAAGCTTGCACAGGATAGAGCAGCATGGAGAGCTGCATCAAACCAGTCTCAGGACTGAAGACCACAACAACAACAACAACATGATGAATGATAGGATATGAATAAAGCTAATCTAGTACTTAGTAAATTTGCTGGTACTGTACCGGATCCTGTTATTCCCAATACTCTTCCACACTTTATGGGACCCCAAAGTACAAATAGGAAGATGAGATTAGACTTGTCTTGAGTTAAAGAAGGAATGGTTGTTCTTCCGAATGAATTTCAGTACAGAAACGAAGTATTGTACTACTTATAACACTACTACAACGTTTGTTATATCATTATGCAGTTTACCTAGTGACGATAAGATTTTAGCCCTGTCACATGGAAGACAAATATAACACTATTCTGCGCCGTTTGTTATACTGGCACAACCTGTATTGCCAAATATGGTGTTACGTTACAGTAAATGTTACCCTCTGACAGGCTTTAAGTAAATTGACCGTGAGTTACGTAATGGATTTAGATTATCGAACCTGAAGTTAATATAACAGTAGAAAGAAAGTTAAGGCTGAAATTTGGAAAATTGCTTAACTAACCAAGTTTACTTAAATGAAATAAAAACGGTCGCCAGTCTAATTAAGCATAGTAAAATGGAACATTACTTTTAAAGAATCTATATTGAATTTTGGTAAAGGTAAGCTACCATTACTTTTTTCCCACAGAAGCACAATTATATCTACTGTAGCCAGAGAAGTGGTACAGTGACGCTAAAGGCTATAAACAGTATACGCAAGTTTTCACAGAAACCGTTAACGGCTTATTTCTTCTCAATAGTAATAACTTTGTTATATATGAATTATGTGATCACCAAAAGTTATGAAAGTCAGTACTAAACCAGAAATTGGACATGTACTTAGTCCTATTTCAACAGTTACTTTCCAAATAGTACAAATATAATTGAAAGTCACTTGCAATAAGATTTTTATACTCATTAAGAAGTAATGTTGTTTCTATTTTTCTGGATAAGGGCAATCACAGTAACTTAAGCCTTCGTACGCAAAGACTTAGGTGGGGGCCCTCAAACTGTCATTCCAAATTTAACTACACAAGGGACACAAAACTGTAGAATTTCTTCAAAATGCAATTAGTGAACTCATTGTTCAAGAATGTTTTCTCATATTAAGCAACACAAAAGTGAGGACCTTAAACTGTTCATTACCATAAATCAAACTAAACACACTTCTCTGATACACATTGTGAGATGCAAATTTTGGTATTACTCTTTCACTAATTTTACTCACCTTGAAGGACGTTTAGAACAGTTAATGTCAGTGATCTTTCATACAGGCTTCTTAAGTATAAGTTTAAATGCATTTTATTCTATATAACCTCAAAGTAACGTGCTTCCTTTTGTCGTTAGAACAGCCACTAATTTTCACTGATGACACAAGTATTGCAATAAATAGTATGTCGAGTGTAGTTCTAGAAAGATCTGCTAATGATATTTTCATGGATATTAATAAATGGTTTAAAACCAACTCACTGACACTAATCTTCGGAAAGACTCACTATATGCAATTCAGAACCTGTAAGATGTTTCCACCCAGCATATGCATAAAGTATGAAGAAGAGCAGATAGAAGAGGTTGACAGTCTTCAATTCCTGAGATTACTGTTCGATAATAAATTCAGTTGGGAGGAGCACACCACAGAGCTGCAGAAACGCCTTAACACATCTGTATTTGAAATTCGAGTGTTAGCAGAAATAGGCGACATAAAAATGAAAAAGCTTGCATACTTTGCCAACTTTCATTCAATAATATCATATGGTATAATGTTTTGGAGTTACTGTTCAAGTCAAACAAAAGTTTTCAGAGTCCAAAAGCGTGTAATACGTATTATTTGTGGAGTAAATTCACGGACGTCCTGTAGAAACCTCTTCAAAGAACTGGGTATACTAACTACTGTCTCTCAGTATATTTATTCCTCAATGAAATTTGTCCTAAATAATATATCTCTTTTCCAACAAACAGCTCAGTTCATACAAATAATACCAGGAACAAAAATGATCTGCATAAGGACTTAAAAGCACTTACTTTAGTTCAAAAAGGGGTCCACTACTCAGCAACACTCATCTTCAATAATTTTCCAGCAAACATAAAAAAGTTAGTTACAAATAAAGATCAGTTAAAAGGAGCCTGAAAGACTTACTAGTGGCCAACTCCTTCTACTCCATTGACGAATTTTTTAATAGATGAAATTATGTATCGTACATATTCATACTAATAGTATTGAAAGAAAAATTGACATGATCCACATCCACGAGGTTCTCCTCAGCACGTATCTATGAAACGAAAAACTAATCTAAACTGACAGAATGAAATACAGTTAATCTTTGAAGCACAAATACTTTGGCTTAAAAACAAATCAAACATTATGGAGGTTTTCATAAATACAATACTAACTACCTCCCTTGATTTCAATGAAACCTACAGTATTTCTATCTATCGTGTTGCATTCAGAATTAAGCATCACCAACCATCGCTTATTTTCAATCTTTTTCACGTACAAGGTACTCGGACGTTAGTAACTATGTGGAATGGATCCTAACAGGTATGGTGAGAGGAACAAATTCAAGGATCAGAAACACAGTTTAACATAATTTGCCTCATTATTGAATATTAAGCAACACTTAAATGTAGTGGTCCATACTTTGACATAAATCTGACCTCTTAGATTTGTTGCAGTGATGGCGCAGTATTGGTGGTGAGTACGTAGTGGCGACCTGGTCTTTCCTCTGGATGTAATTTGGTCTATTATCTTCTTCTTGGCGACGATACTTCTAACATTAGAGCCTTTTTCATTAATAGAGCACCATTTTATAGTCGTACACACATCCGAGGCCTTTCCATATTAATCCAGGTGCTGGATGTCGCCCTCGGCACTTGGCGCTGTTCACTCACTTGCGGCTCAGACCAGCCTTATCCAGTAGTTAGCTGCCAAGACTGAGCACCACATCCACCTTTTAGCTCGCGCCAACCACCTTTTTGGCGCGCGCCAAATCAGTTCCGTTGTAAATGGGATATACTGTTGCTTTTCATTTTATACAGACCTATACGGTTCCTAGGTATGAAACAGCTTATACATAGTCGTAAACAAACGTCTTTTAAAAAATCTTAACATTTAAACACATTAATAAGTTGAAATAAAATAACCGTAATTAAATACTACTTTTCTCCAATTAATACAAAGAATTTAAATGGTAAAGAGAAAACATTTTACACAACTTTCCACTTCATTACAATACGTCAAAGACGATACACAATGAAAATTACATACTTGACATTGTACAGAATTAATCAGTAAAACATATTTACAGTATTGATTACGGTGTTACATGCTCAGGAGATCAACTCCCCCTACACCTTCTCTTCCGTCACCTGTGCCTATGTGCATTCATCCTAGTTTCCACTGCGCATAAAATTCGGTGAGTATCACGTGAGTTACTGGCTAGTTCAGTTATTTGAACATAACTTTGCTGATGAGTATCCACAGCTATGAATATAGCTTGTGTGAAGGAAATTTGGTCCACACCAAGTGGTTCTAACCCACGACGTGAAACAGTCGACAGATAAAAATATTGCCGCTATTCAAGACATCCGTTGTGAAACGATTACCTGCACAACGGGCTTAGGCAGTGGTTTCCGTTTGCATTATTTTCCTTAAAAACTTTGGCTACGTGTTAATGTTTGAGAGGGATAATGGAAACAAGGATACAATGTCAGAAGTTTAAAGTAATGTACAGATTTTTCTCGTCATCTCAGTTTACTGTGACTGGTTGTTTGCAGGGCGTTTTCGTTTCCAGTAGCTACTTAATTTAACGGAGGTGAAGCGTCCGTCGTCACCGCCGTTGTCGTGTCGGCTACTGCATGCATAACAACAAGCATTTAATGTCCCACCTCGACGAGTTAAGTGCCTGAGTGAGAGCGTAAAAGCTCGAAATGTGCGTTTTTATGGGCACGTTGCACACATGAAAGGATTGATGCTCTATACTGCGTCCGTTGTAGACCACGTAAAACGATCCTTCCTACCTACTCCAGAAAAAGTGGCGAAAATAGGACCTGCACAGAGATTCAAACTGGACAGTAACAGAGGTATCAGTTTTATTCAGTGGAACGAATTTGCCGCTTCACTGCCCTGTAAATAAATATATTTACAAGGTGGCATAGTGGCAACACGGAACCAAAAAGGCGCTGGCAGAGAAATCCATTTGAGCCCTTTCTTTGGGTACTTGGCTATTGAAGATGGTGCCCCAAACATCTAAAGTACTTCTTCCTTTCCTGTGCGTCAGTGTTACTCTATGATTATATTTCCTCGGCCTCTAGGAACAGTTTCCTGTTGCCAACCTAGTGTCCTTGTAGGACGTAGTGTGTGGCGCTTTCCACTTTGTCTGTTTATTTTACTCCACACTATTTTGTTTAACTTAGGTTCGGTCCATATATCTGAATTTAATCTCCATGGCTCCAAAGTCTTCTTTTTTTTCGGACATCCCGGACCTGTGGTCACTCACAGTACGATAGCCAACCCAAGTGCACGGTAGTCAGGAATCCACACGGTTCTGACAATGCTGGTAACGCACTATTCATGCGTGAGGTGCTGCCTCTCTTCCCAGGGACAGCACTCTTTCGACGCAGACGACACCATGGGGATATTTAATGCATTGAACAGGCCAAAATTATCACCTGGAAGTCTCTACAGATAGAAACAAACTCATCGATTCTGACCTTAATAATTTCTCCTCCTTGGCTGTCTCATGGGAGACGAGCTATAGTAGCGTCGGCGTAAGATGACACCTCACAGTCGCAGTGGGCTGGGCACGCTATCTTCGCACGTCAACCTCAAACAATTCTATAGACGACTGCTGTTTTTGTCTACAGCCATTGGTGCTTCGTAGTTGAAAACTGTTTACAGAACTGCGAGCTGTCGGGGATGTACGAGTACTTACGCCGTTTCGGTTATAGCAAAATGCTTTGCCCGTGGACTGATGTTAAAATCTTTCTGTCTTGCAAAAGCCAACGTTCGATGTGCAGGATATTGAAAATGGAGAGAAATCTCTTTCGCTAGAAGTTATCTTCCATCTTAAAACAACGAATCCTACATATTCCCAGCCTTTGTTCTCTTGTATAAAGCTTGCGTGTGTACATGGTGCTGCAACTCTCAATAAGAGCCCGAGCATAGTACAGGGTTTTTTTAGTTTTTCACCGGGACTAAATGCTGCAGATGGACGAAGAACTGTGCGAAAGTTTGCAAAAGTGAGGGATCCTCTATGTAAGTCGCTTTCTTCGAGGCCCACCAAATGACAAGGCTGACTGTGGAGCATTCATATTAGCTGTTGAGCGGGATTCGCTTACTGTTACGATGTCGAAACCTCCCGTTAGAAAAATTTATAAAATACTGTGCTGGTAAACCTCTACGTTATTTGATTTTCAAACAGCTGAGCAAAACTGAATGTACTCAGACATTTCTCTCTTTACTTATTCTGATCAACACTAAACTGACACACAATATTTTTAGCGTAACGCAATCTGACTTTCAAGAATCCCTTCAAAAGCATGGCCCTGACTAACAATAACCTATACCTTTCATGAATCACTTACCTCATAAAAATTTTCGTTACTCGTACTAGTGAAATACAGCGCGAGCCAATACTGCCAGCTAAATAAAAGATTCTAACTACGGAAGGCACTAACTATTGATAGGCATAGTCAGCAAATGAAAGATTTTGATAGAGAACAAACAATGTATCTATATACCTTAATAATATTCAAAAGTCATATATATATATATCTCAACCACTGCTGGTGGCTCACCTCCAACTGCACAACGCTACGCGCTGTTCACATCCAGCTGCCCAACACTACAATAGGAAATATTCCCACAATGCAAACCAGTCACAGACTGCACACAGCACAGTCAGTGATTTTCATACAGAGCGCTACGTGGCGTTACCAACATAAAAACCTAAACAACCTACTTACAATGTTAAGCAATATTTCCTGACTATGATGCTGTGCTTTAAACGCCAGCGTTTCAGGTATTTGTGTGGCCGATGTGCGAACAACTGAAATTTTAGAGACTGGTCAGGCACTTCATGAAAACTCACCTGGTGAGCTATCGCTTTTGTGGAGATGAGCACCCTCCCCGCTCCCGAATTGTGCTACCCAAATTAAGAAACATAAATTTCGCCAATCATAATTTCAAGCTTCATAAACGTACGATCACTTATGGGATCAACTTTTGTCACTTACGCGGTCCGGTACAGCTGCTACTCTTGCTCCCTGCCATCAAGGGGCTAGTAACCATTGGGCCAGTGGTTACCCACGTGCTGCATGTTGACGTCTTTTTCATTTGGTAAATCACCCAATATGTACACTTTTCTGACTTCCACTCCAAGAAGCCCTCCGAAGAGGCTCCTGCTAGACGCCGGCAGTTTCGAACATCAGTAATTCTCCATAGGCTCATGGGAATTAATCTGTACAATGAATAAAGACTTGGTTGTCCATCTATTTCAAAGGAGGTCATCTAATTAAAAAATCAAACAGAATTCCAATTCTAATTAATTGATTGCAAATGGTGGTTAGAAGCACAGACATGAATTTAATGAATTGAATGAGGATCAGATATCACAAGTACAAAAATAATTATTAACAGTCAGTACAAAGCTAATCTAGGCCTAGATCGGAAAATAAGAGCTCCACGTGGTTTTTGCCCCATAAATTACCTGTAGAATTATAGAGTCGCGACATCTGTCCAGCGCCTGTGTGTTGACGCTGAAAGGTTGGCTATCTGACGCATGCTTACCTTTTTTCGTGTCTTCAGTCTTCTGACTGGTTTGATACGGCCCGCCACCACGAATTCCTCTCCTGTGCCAACCTCTTCATCTCAGAGTAGCACTTGCAACTTGCGTCCTCAGTTATTTGCAGCATGTATTCCAATCTCCGTCTTCCTCTACGGTTTTTGCCCTCTACAGCTCCCTCTAGCACCATGAAAGCCATTCCCTGAAGTCTTAAACAGATGTCCTGTCATCCTGTCCCTTCTCCTTGTCCGTGTTTTCCACAAATTCCTTTTCTCTCCGATTCTGCCCAGAACCTCCACATTTCTTACCTCGTCAGTTTAACTAATTGTCTTCCGATTTTCCCACATTCCATGTTTCACTGCTACAGAATGCTGTGCTCCAGACCGACAGTCTCAGAAATTTCTTCCTCTAATTAAGACCTATGTTTGATACTAGTAGACTTCTCTTCGCCAGGAATGCCTCTTTGCCATTGCTAGTCTGGTTTTGATGTCCTCATCGGTTATTTTACTGCCTAGGTAAGAGAATTCCTTAACTTCATCTACTTCGTGACCATAAATCCTGAAGTTGAGTTTCTCGCTGTTCTCATTTCTGCTGCTTCTCATTACTTCCGTGTTTTTTGGATTTAGTCTCAGTAATTACTCTGTACTCATTAGACTGTTCATTCCGTTTCTGCGTATCGAATCATTGATATCCTTTCACCTTGAATTTTGATTCCACTCCTAAACCATTTTTTTATTTCCACCATTGCTTCTTTGATGTGCAGATTGAACTGTACGGTTGAAAGGCTACATCCCTGTCTTACACTCTCTTTAATCTGGGCACTTCTTTCTTGGTAGTCCACTCTTATTGTTCCCTCTTGGCTCTAGAACATATTGTATATCACCCGTCTCTACCTATAGCTTACCCCTATTTTTCTCAGAATTTCGAGCGTCTTGCACCATTCCACATTGTCGAACGCTTTTACCAAGTCGTCAAATCCTATGATCGTGTCTTGATTTTGCTTTAGTCTTGTTTCCATTATCAACCGCAAAGTCAGAATTGCCTTTCTCGTGCCTTTACCTTTTCAAAAGCCAAACTGATCGTCATCTAAGACATCCTCAATTTTATTTTCTTCTGCATATTATTCTTGCCAGCAACCTGGATGCATGAGCTATTAAAGTGATTGTGCGATATTTCTCGCATCTGTAGGCTCTCGCAGTCTTCAGCATTGCATTGATGATATTTTACCGAAAGTCAGATGTTATGTCGCCCGACTCATACACTCCACACACCAAAGTGAATAGACGTTCTGTTGCCACTTCCATCAATGATTTTAGAAAATGTGATGGGATGTTATCTATCCCTTCTGCTTGATTTGATTCTTAAGTCCTGCAAAGCCCTTTTAAATTCTGATTCTAATACTGGATCCCCTATCTCTTCTAAATCTACTTCTGTTTCTTCTTGTGTGACATTAGCTAAATCTCCCCCCTCATAGAGGCTTTCAATGTATTCTTTCCACCACCCTCTCTCTCCTCCGCATTTAACAGTGGAATTCCCGTTGCACTCCTCATGTTACCACCCTTGCTTTTAATGACACCGGTTGTATTGACTTTACTGTATGCTGACTCTGTCCTTTCGACAGTCGTTTCTTCACATTTTTCATGCAGCCATGTTTCCTTTCCTACGTCTGTGATTTTCCTTCCTATAAATGTCAATTGCTCTTGAAGTGTACTGGCTACTAAGCTATTACTTAGTGCTGTATCTATAGCCTTAGAGAACTTCAAGAATATCTCGTCATTCCTTAGTACTTCTTTATTCTAATTCTTTGCTTACTCATTCATCCTGATTAGTCTCTTAAAGTTCAGCCTTCTCTTCATCACTACTACATTACCATCTGAGTCTATATATGCTCCTGGGTACGCCTTACAAGCCAGTATCTCATTTTGTAATTCTATCCGACCATTATGAAAGCTGACTGTAACCTTCTCGTAACATCCGTCCGTTTCCAAATATACTTCCTCCTCTTTTGATTCTTGAACAAAGTATTCACTATTACCAGCTGAAATTTATTACAGAACGCAATTACTCTTTCTCCTCTCTCATTTCTTGCCCGAAGTTCACATTCTCCTGTATTCATTTCTTCTACTCTTTCCCCTACTACTGCATTCCAGTCCGCCGTGACTATTAGATTTTCGTCTCCGTTTACCTACCAAATTACCCGTTCAATATCCTCATACACTTACCCTATCTCTTTATATTCTACTTGCGACGTTGGCATTCATACCTGAGCTATAGTTGTCGGTGTCGGTTTGCTGTCGATTTTGATAAGAACAAACCTTTCACTGAACTGTTCACGGTAACACACTCTCTGCCCTACCTTCCTATTCGTAACAGATCCTACTCTAGTTTGCTGTTGATATTAACCTATACTCATATGACCGGAATTTCTTGTCTTCTTTCCATTTCACTTCAATGACCCCTGCTATATCTAGTTTGAACCTTTGCGTTTCCTTTTTCAGATTTTCTAACTTCCCTAGCAAATTAAAGCCTCCGACATCTAGGCCCCGACTCGTAGAACATTATCCTTCCTCGTTGGTTATTCAATATTTTTCTTGTGGTCACCTCCTCCTTTGCAGTTTCATCCCGGAGATCGGAATGGGCGGCAACTGCGGAATCTCTTGCACTCGAGAGATCATTATGACACTCCTTCAATTACAGGCCACATGTCTTGTGGATACACTTAATGTGTCTTAAATGCAGTGGTTTGCATTGCCTTCTGCATCCTCAAGCCGTTCTTCATTCCTGATTCATCTGCCTTTAGGGGCAGTCCCCCACCACAAAGACAAGAGAGTGTCCCGTTTTTTGACAAGGCCGTTGGCAGAATGAGGGTGACTCCTTATGCCACTAATGCTGATTACTAATCAAAATTTAAGCTGTGGATGGTTTCGAACTCGGAATCGAGAACGTTTCGATTATTACTCGAAGACGGTACCCCTAAATCACGGGTGGCCGTGACGGAAGTAAAAGAAAGTTCCAAAAATAGCATTGAAATTCAGGATGAAAGCACAAGATTCGCAGATGATTTTGGTATCCTCATTGCCAAAGAAGAAGAATTAGCGGACCGGTTGAATGTTATGAACAATCTAATGGGTACCGAATATGGGTGGAAAGGACTATGGAAAAAGATAAAGGTAGGTAGATGATGCTATAAACGTAATATCAAAACTCATCATGAGAAGCAGATAGTAAAGAATTCTTTTACCTTCTACGCAAACCATAGCTATGCCGAAGAGGGCTTTCATAGCCACGAGAAGTCTACTGCTATCAAACACATACTGTAATTTGAGGGTTAAGTTTATGACTTTGGAGATAAGTACTGTACGGTAGTGTATCGTAGACAGTGGGAAAACCGTGGCAGAAGAGAATCGAGGCGTTTCAGATGTGATGCTGAAGAAGTATGTTGAAAATTAGGTGGTGTTATAAGATAAAGGATGAGGTTCTTCGCAGAATCGGCAACGAAAGGAGCTTGGAAGACACTGACAGTGCAAGGGACAGTAGGTGGTAGACGGAGCTGTAGAGGGTAAAAGTTGTAGGGGAAGAGGAAAATCGGAATATGAGTAAAAAATAATTGGCAAGATAGGATGCAACAGATATTCTAAAAGAAGAGATTGACGGAGGAGAAGAATTCACTACATGCCGCATTACACCAGTGAGAAGACTGAATACGCAAGAAAATCGCTCTTACTTGGCGAACTGCTGATGATACCCTTGTCTCTGACATACGTTCGCCATTTAGGATGACGTGTTGTACTGTATTGTATTGTGTGTTAACCGGGGGCCTAGAAACGATGGAGAGGCTCCGTCCCCGCCGCAGCTGCAGTGGTCCACAACCCCACGACGACTACCACAGTCCACTTCAACCCTCCGACGCCCCACACCGAACCACTCTTTCAGGGTTACTGTGCGGTTCGGCCCCCGGTGGACACCTCCCCCCCCCCCCCCTCCTCCAGAGAACGTCTCACACCAGACGAGTGTAACCCCTATGTTCGCGTGGTAGAGTAATGGCGGTGTCGCGTACGTGGAGGAGAACTTGTTTGCGCAGCAATCGCCGACATGGTGTAGCTGATGCGGAATAAGGGGAACCAGCCCACATTCGCCGAGGCAGATGGAAAACCGCCTAAAAACCATACACAGAGAGCCGGCTCACTGGACCTCGACACAAGTCCGCCGTGTGGATTCGTGCTGGGGACCAGGCGCTCCTTCCCGATCCGGAAAGCCGTGCGTTAGACCGCACGGATAATCGGGCGGGCTAGGATGACGTACTGGGTGCTATTACGTGAGAAGTCTTTCAGGTCCTCATATGTCGGTGAAACAATTCCATATGATCATATACTTGTCAACAGCAGTGGCACTGTCTCAAACGCTCTCCGGAAATCTACGAATGTGGAAACTGCCGGCTGCCCTTCATCCATGTGTCACATGAGATCTTGCGAGAAGAAGACAAGTTAGTTTTCGCACACGTGATATTTGCCAAACATGTGCGGTTTTTTCGACAGAAGCTTTTCTGTCCCAAGGGTATTTATTACATTCGATCAGAGAATACATTGACGAATTCTGTAGCAAACCGATGTTAAGGATATTGGTCTGTAATTACGCGAGTCCGTTGTTTTAAACATCTTACTAATGCGGGTCATCAGCGTTTTTTTTTTTTCCAATCGCTGGGGATTGTGCGTGGGGCGAGATGTTCGCTATGTATGTAAGCTAAGTAAGGGGCCAAACCGAAGAGTACTCTCTTTAAAAAAGAATTGGGATTCTATCCGAATCTAGTGACTTTGTTTCAACTCTTTCGGTTACTTATATACGGCAGTCTGCAAAAAGCTTAAATGGCGGTATGTTTATACGATTATCCTGAGTGAAAATATCTTAAATGCGACATTTAAAACTTCGGCAGCCTCATCACTGTTTTCTGTTGCCACGCCAGACTGGTCTACAAGTGACTAGAGAGAGGTCTTCTACCCGATTAGCGATTTTATGTAGGATAGAAATTTATCGGGTCCTCGATAAGATTTTTGCTAAGGTATGGCGGTGGTAACTGTATGCTTTTTACAGAAAGACAAGTTTCCAAAAACTTTTACCTGTCGTTATGTGAGTGTTCTTTCTAGAACTGAGCGTGCAGAAGTCTCTGTTTCCCCGGCAATTTCTGAATGTTGCTATTAAATCGCTGTGAATTTTCCCCGTCCTTAATCCACTTATTCGGCACATTCTTCTCCGAGGCGCGATTTACATCCGCTTGAACTTTAGCCAAGTCAATCGTACTGTATCTTGATGACATCCTTCTTCGAAGTGGGACGCAAACATATTCTTTTCTGCTCTTTCAAGCAAAGATACTACCATAGCCCTCTACGAGGCTTTAGTAACATTAATAATCATCGTCGCTGTGATGAGATCATCATCACTAATCTCTGTCTCTATACTGACACCGCCGATAAGGTCAGGCCTGTACGAAGTCCAAGGTCGGAAACATTTACCTACTGGCTTGTTCGAACTAGCTACTCAAGGTGGTTATCGGAAAACGTTTTCAAAAGTATTTCACAAGACTTCTTGTCTGTACCAACTGCAATGAAGCCGTAGACGCCCCAGTCTCTAATCGGTAGGTTAACTATTGACCTCGAAGCCTTGAATTGAACCGCATTTCAGTGATATCAACATCAGGAAGACATATGGAAAGTCATCGTTCTCATAGACGGAGGACAGCGGCTGATGGTATGAGTAAAGAAGACGCACAACCACAGTCGTAAAATCAAAGGAATGTATTTAAGACGACTAATTTCGGTGCAACACTTACGCCGTCTTCAGGATCACTATAAACCAAAAGAATACTTCCGTTCTTTGGGTCAAATATCGTAGCATCCATACCATACTGGTTGTCGTGGATTGCATACATCGGGAGCGTATGCTCTACAATGTGTTTTCAGCGCTGTGACCAAAGAAATGTCCGTAGGTGCTACCTCTGGACACTTTATTAGTAAGCACATTGTGCCGTGGTAAAAATTGCTGTTTTGAATAGCGCGCCGCAGCGCGTTGTGTGAAGCTGTCGCCCTCCGTTTCTGGCAGTGGCGCCGCTGTGGCAATCGCAGCTTTGGTGTCTCCCTCTGCTGGGAAAGGGGAAAGGTTGCCTGTTCACGTGCATTTAGGGGGCGCTATGAGTTCGCCATTTAGCGAGTCTGGGCTCAGTCTCTCGTTCCCAGCTTTCTAGTCTGTCTTTCGTCCGCAGTTGTGAGGTAGTTAGTGTCGGTCTGTCGTTCGGAGTGCCAGTATGTCTGTCGTTCGGATCACCCTTTAAAGCCGGTTGGATCGATCGGTTGGTCGGTAGCGCACTGTGGCACAAGATGACTTTTCCACCTTGAGCGTCGGCGCATGTGAGGTCGCCACTTGAGTCCAGTGGGCCGCGCCGTATAGCGAGGGGTAGTGGCTTCGCGGTCGACATGAGAACAACAGGAGTCAACCCACGACATCAGTCTGGCCGGTGCGAGCTTCGACGCCGTGGTGTAACTGGTTCTCCGAGCGCTTCTCGGCCCTCACTTACCATCTTGTGGAGCTTGGCTCGGTCCTTTCCTGGTGCAGGGATGTCGTTATGCCAGTGGGCGTGTTTCCTCAGCAAGGTTGAGTCCAAGGTAGTATTTCCGCCGTCGTGTGTCTGGAAGTGAGTGGGAGGCGCACCAGCAGGGCAGTCGCAACGGAGCAACGGGCAGTCGGTCGGTTGGTGCGGACCGGGAAAGACGGGAGATTGGCGCGCCTTCCTGCGTCCGTTGAAGCGGCTGGCAGCGGACGGTTCGGGAGATGGATTTGGGGGTGCTGCGCCAGGACTTCTCGAGGAATCGCAGTTTATTAGAAGTTAAGTTGTTGGTGATATGTTGTGTGATTTACTCTTGTTAAATTTTACGTGTTTACTTGGTCAGTCTGTCGTCCCCAGCTTGCTCGTCTGTCTCTCGACCGCATTTTCTAGGCAGTTAGTGTCTGTCTTTCGTTCGGAGCTGCCTCTGTCATGTTTGTCGGATTTGGTGTGTTAACGAGTTTATTGCTTGGAGTGTAACGGCCTAATTCCTGATATATGTTTTGATCTTGCCTATCATCTTGAGAGGCGGTATCTGTGTACTGTAGAGCATCTTGACTTGTTTGGCCAACTTGTAGAATTTTGTATTAGGTTGCATTTAATGGGCTGGTCTTTAAATAATCATTTTAGTATATAAAGTTGCCACCCTTCCACCGTAAGACTTTTCTTAGAAGTTAAAGTCAAGTTGCACCTTCGGTGGCAAGTTAATCTTTTAATTTTAGTGTTTTGTACCATTTCCATCTCTCCTACAGGGTGTATAGTTTGTGTGCTTGTGTGAGTTGTTAAAACTTTTAGTTTAAAGTAATCTGGTGTGTTGCAGATTCGCACCAGTGTAGTCTTTCAGAGGTTGTTGTGAGCGGTCGTGACTACGGCCGTGTCAAAAGGGAGTGGCAAGGTTCTCAGCCCAAAAGCTCATACAGTCAAAAAATTTGTTTCCTTCTGCCTCTGAATAAATTGTAACTTGATATTTAGAGGGTGCTTTCTGCTTGTAATTTTAAATCTGCTTCTTAAAAAAAACGCTTTTAGCAATTAAATTTCCATTTGTTACAAGCAAATTGGATTATGATTTCATCAGTTACTCCGTGGCAACTACTTCCACGCTCACATAGTGTGATTAAATGTGTTAATGTTCTTGATGTATCGCTAGTAAATAAAATAAATTCTTGAGTATATTCTTTGAAAATAAATTCAGGGTTCACACCTCATACACTCTCTTAGGAAATTTGTTTTGAACAAAAAGCCACAGATTATCATTAAACGTAATACACCTAACGTGTAGTGTTTACTATACACAGATAGCCGTATCCGTCCACAAAAGTATCTAGTATATCAAAGAACTGGAATATGCTGCAGGTTTCGAAAACAAATTAAAATAATTTCGGCAGGACTGCTCCCATCTGCAGCAGGAATAGATCCCTGAATAATTAATACCTGTCTCTGACGGGTACATTTATTAAGTTTTTTTAGGATAAATTGAAGTGAAATTCCAATTCACCACACACCCGCATTTGCTAGCCATGTTTCACAAAGAACATTATTGAAAACCTATGTCATGTTTCTCATATCAACGAGCTCCCGCAATTGCGATACACGGAACTTTCTAATTACCTACGTAACTAACCAACTGGTAACCTCTAGGTCGACCACCACTGGATTAGATACCTAAGGATAACATTCATTTTCGTAAAGTGTTACATTTTATTCTTGGCATATTTTAAAGTACAGTTTATTTATTCGTCTTTAAAATATTTTATCGTCTATTTTGTACTTTTTCTGTGTTTCATATTATGCTGGCAGTCTACTTGGAATCGGCTTTGACGATCTAACATACGCCCGTAAGCTATAACGGAGGAATGGTACAGATGACCCTCTTAATGAAGCTAACTGAGTAAGAATGTATCCGCATAACCTGATGTCCAGTAATCTCCTTTTTAAGTGACCTATACCAGATGTATGCGACACTGTTTTCGAAGATACAGCTAAACATGTTGAATTTCCTATCCAGCTGTCGTAATCCATTTGAGTTATCACTTTGACTGTGATGTCTATGCGAACGAAATCTTAACCCTGGCCAATCATCTTATCTTTCCATAACTGAGGGAAATTAAAGGATAAATTTAATAGAAGCAATATTAGGTGAAATTTAGTCTTGGAACACTTGCACAATACTAGTTTGGTAACACTCAGTTAACACTGAAATGAAGCTGTGATGCAGCGCAGGTTCGGGTGGCCCATCTGCTGCCCTCGGAGGTCCTATGAGACTGTAATGAGGTCCGTAACACTAACTGCCGCCGCTACGCAGAACTTGCGTAACAGGCGGTGAGGTGGCTCCTTTGAGACAGATTAGTCTCGGGCCTAACCAGGCTGAAAGCCGCGCTAAACGTCTGGCCGAGCTGCGGCTATCATTTTCACGGCTACGTTGTGTTAAAGACACGTCCTTTTCTCGATGTAAACGCAACACGATCTCGTTATGCAAACATGTTTGCTTCAAACTATTGGAAGAAAAAAATAATACTGTGATTAATTAAGTGTGTTTCTTCTGACGCACACTGAAAAGTGAATAAGAGAGACGTAATTATAAATAATGCCTCTGAATTATACTTTTGATGACCTGCGCTTTTAACGTACACCAGAACTGTTGAATGCATAATAAGGAAAATGGGCACGATGTAAACCCACGAGACAAGTAATTAAATTTCGTGCTATCTAAAACAGAGAAAGACCAATTTAGGGAACAACGTGAATTGAATTTCGTTGTGAGTTTATGTATTTCATGGCTTCTTAAACCAACAAACCATTCCACAGGATGTGGTCGTAGAGATTAGTCTAAAGAAGACTAAACTGACAATTTTTTGCTGATACTATCTGTGGCTAATCGACTTTTATTTGTTAGGGTCTTGTTCATCTGAGACTTGCGACATTGCCTTTGACAAAGTTATGGGGTTCGGGATGGGAGTTAATAATCGGCATGACAGCAGATTTGAAACTAGGCCTGCCATTACTGCATAATATATTGAATACTACAAGTTTGCTTCATAGATATTTAATTAAAAAATTGTGATGCACACTTCCTGTTTTGACGTACAGGTCATATAAGGCTGGATAGGCGTACTTCCGAGACATCATTGCAGTGTTTTGCAGGAACCGTCAATATTATGAAATAAAATTAAACCATTATGGTCGTGCCGGCCGCTGTGGCGGAGCGGTTCTAGGCGCTTCATTCCGGAACCGCGCTGCTGCTACGGTCGCAGGTTCGAATCCTGCCTCGGGCGTTTCTGTGTGTGATGTCGTTAGGTTAGTTACGTTTAAGTAGTTCTATGTCTAGGGGACTGATGACCTCAGATGTTAAGTCCCATAGTGCTTAGAGCCTTTTGAACCATTATTGTGGTAATGCTCTGTTCACCAACAAGTGGTACACATTTCTAAGTTTCTCTATCACATGAAAATCAAAGGAATGAAAGTGTAAATATTTATTGTACAAAAACAGGAATGCTGCCTTTTTTAAGCGTTTCTGTGATGAAAACTTCTCGCGGTATTTGTCGAGTTCCGGCGTGATCTTGAAGCTATGTTTTGAGTGGATTCATTTTCATTATCTTCAGTTTAAGTGCTCACGAAGAAGAGTGCAATGCACGTTGAAACATTGAGTGGACACGAGGATGGTGTGCGATAGATTTAACGACAACATTTAACTAGAGTGCTGTAAGCATCACCATATGTTACCTGCTTAAATTGGTGGATCTACGAGTATTCTAACCTTGATGTTAAAATGATTGTCTAAACAACATTACAGTCTTTAGAAAAGTCATGATCAACGCCAAGAACTGCTGATAGAAATTTCTCTCCTATACAGTCAGTTAAGGTACAAAGACCATCGTCAAGTACCATAAAACTATACAAGCAATATAAAATCAAAGTCATCAAATAATATAAAATGCATGTTTCGTCACTATTGTCATGGAGTAATATACACGACTGACCATTAAAATTGCTACACCACGAAGATGACGTGCTACACACGAGAAATTTAACAGACAGGAAGACGATGCTGTGATATGCAAATGATTAGCTTCCCAGAGCATTCACAAAAGGTTGGCGCCGGTGGCGACACCTACAACGTGCTGACGTGAGGAAAGTTTCCAAACGATTCCTCATAGACAAACAGCAGTTGACCAGCGTTGCCTGGTGAAACGTTGTTGTGATCCCTCGTGTAAGGAGGAGAAATGCGTACCATCACGTTTGAAAAAGGTCGGATTGTCGCCTATCGTGATTGTGGTTTATCGTATGGCGACATTGCTGGTCGCGTTGGTCGAGATCCTATGACTGTTAGCAGAATATGGAATCGGTGGGTTCAGGAGGGTAACACGGAACGCCGTGCTGGATCCCAACGGCCTCGTATCATTAGCAGTCGAGATGACAGGTGTCTTATCCGCATGGCTGTAACGGATCGTGCAGCCACGTCTCGATCCCTGAGTCAGCAGATGGGGACGTTTGCAAGACAACAACCATCTGCACGAACAGTTCGACGACGTTTGCAGCAGCATGGAATATCCGCTCGGAGACCATGGCTGCGGTTACCCTTGACGCTGCATCACAGGCAGGAGCGCCTGCGATGGTGTACTCAACGACGAACCTGGGTACACGAATGGCAAAACGTCATTTTTTCGGATGAATCCAGGTTCTGTCTACAGCATCATGATGGTCGCATCCGTGTTTGGCGACATCGCGGTGAACGCACATTGGAAGCGTGTATTCGTCATCTTCGTACTGGCGTATCACCCAGCGTGATGGAATGGGTTGCCATTGGTTACATGTCTCGGTCACCTCTTGTCCGTATTGACGGTACTTTGGACAGTGGACATTACATTTCAGGTGTTACGACCCGTGGATCTACCCTTCATTCGATCCCTGCGATACCCTACATTTCGGCGGGATAATGCACGACCGCATGTTTCAGGTCCTGTACGGGCTTTTCTGGATACAGAAAATGTTCGACTACTGCCCTGGCCATCACATTCTCCAGATCTCTCATCAACTGAAAACGTCTAGTCAATGGTGGCCTAGCAACTGGCTCGTCACAATACGCCAGTCACTACTCTTGATGAACTGTGGTATCAAGTTGAAGCTGCATGGGCAGCTTTACTTGTACACGCTCTGTTTGCCTCAATGCCCAGGCGCATCAAGGGCGTTATTACGGCCAGAGGTGGTTGTTCTGGGTACCGATTTCTCAGGATCTAAGCACCCAGGTTGCGTGAAAATGTAATCACATGTCAGTTCTAGTATAATATATTTGTCCAATTAATACCCGTTTATCATCTGCATTTCTTCTTTGTGTAGCAATTTAAAGGCCAGTAGTGTAAGATAAATCGTCAGTAATCAAAATTAGCAGACATTACTCAGACATTACTTTCCTTCACATTATACTGATGGTTAGGCTACGGAGTACTGCCGACTGTACGGATCATGACTGATTACATCATAAAAATTCGTTTAAACATATGGAGTCTTACTGTAGTAATTACTTCTACCTCCTGTCCTGTCTACTTATCGTTACAACCCCTTCCTGCATCCCCCCCCCCCTCCAAGCTCTGGGGTTATAATATGTCGGAACGACCGAAAGGTATGGTTTGGGAGACACAGATTACTCACGCCAAAGCGCACAGAGAAACAAGGCAAGTGTGTCACTGACTTTATAACATCGAAGAACAGCGGACCTCCTGCTGAAATCCGTGATGGCGCGACACACTGTGTCTCTGCCAGAATCTGCAGCTTCGGGGCCCTGTTGCCAAACTTTGCACACGTAGCTCTGTTATTCACACCATGGCTAAGTGGCCGCCATATGTGGTGGCTGCGCCAGACAGCTCGGAACACGGCGGACGGCTTCCTCAAAGGCGACACATGGACCCCATCTAGAGCGCCGAAGGGAAACAGTCGAACACCGTCGTTGTATCAGCACCGGCTGTCCCCCCAGGGCAGCTCGTTCAGTGCCCACCGACAGCTTTGTACCCGGGAGGCCTCGAGTTCGTGCCCCGGCGTCGCCCAGCTGACGAAAGCTTGCAGTTCACCGGACGATGCCACCCAGAGGGCGGGAGCTAGCAGCCCCCTCGCTCCTCTTGCCGCACCTGTAAAACTCCAAGATATCACGCGCCCTGCCACGGCAAGGACGCTTCCGGGTGGCGGAGGTTGGAGGTAGAGTCAGCTGGTCGGTCGGCCGCCGATATCTTTCAGCAAAGTCTTAATGGTTGGCCTGCAACTTAAACACTCGTCAGTCTCTCAGGTTCTAAGGTTCTAGACAGGACAGAATGGTTAGACGACCGTCTCCCTTTGAGCCTCACTGCTCGCTAATTTACACATCTTTTCCCTATGCCTCTGACGTAGTTCCTCTGGAGGCGACAAATGGAGTACCCTTTGAAAACTATTACGTCAGCTTTCTTGAGCCCGCTTCGGCCCCTACACACAGGTCATTACGTGCTGTTATAACTACATTGCAAGGATTCTTCACAGCAAATCAGTGCCCTGTGCTGGCTGCACCGCCCCCCCCCCCCACCTCTCCAACCCTTAACCATGCCTTCTAGAATGCGAGCGGTGCCGTAAACCTGCCTCGCTGAATCGTTTGCAAAATATCAACATCGCCCACGCCTACCATCCGATGTGCCAATCGCTCCCTTAACTACTACTTTCCAGCGACAGCTGTGCAAAATTCACAAGAACACCCCAAATCCAGCATTATACAACATGAAGGAGAGCACTGTTTGGTACACTTTTACTACTGACAGTTGCAATTTATATTACCATTTGACACGAGTGGCAAATCATGGATTTTATATTATTTGATGCCATCGATTTTGTGTAGCCTATGATGGTGATGTAAATAATTTAAGATGCCTGGTAATAGTCTGTGGACAGAAACAGGGTGATTAATAAGGAAACGCTTACCAGCAGCTCTTTGCTGTGATACACAACGTTTAACAGTCTACTAGCTTTCAGGCATCATCTTCTTAAAACAGTGCTGTCATTGACCACACGTGTTGTGAGGCCGGACCATAGCAGTGATACGATTATGTGTCTTGGTTCACTCAGCAGTGTAAAAAAATTGCTTGCACTAGATTTGTACTCAGTAGCCAACTAGTGATTAATAAGTTTTTACTCACATTTATTATTTCCTGCGAAACGTGTTAAATTATTACCGACAACGAGACTCGTTAAACTGCATATGCCAAGACTTCCGCTTTGGTTGGAGTGGCAGGTAAAGATTTCAAAGTGATAAGTGGTGGTACAGTCATGAGTTGTCAAACTTGTGGACATCAACATTTGGAAATCGGTGGTGCACAAAATCTCCGAGAAGTCGTCGAAAGCGAGCTGAATCACGGTGCTACATTTCAATAGGCGAGTGAGCGTCTTCTTAGCGGGAATCTGAAAGAAAGTATGAAGATTTTTAATATCGTCTGCCCTTTCGGGGATCGATTTACGCCCCATCCTCATAACTGAAATATACCGTCGGTTTTGTATCGGAAAAAACTTTCTCAGTACTGTTTCGGAATAAGGAAATCGCTTCGTACTCTCAACTGTGTCTTGCAGGTTCCGTAGAGTGCGGTACGTCTCCCACCGGGTGCGGTATAATATCATTTTTTTACACCGTTTAGCCTGTCAATATTTTTCAAGTTGAAACTGCACACTGTCATTTATGACAGGAAATGATTTTAGCATGGGAATCCGCTCATGGAATTGGCATCTGTCACAGCAACGACAATAGAAGATTCATTCGATTTTGTAGCGTTTGTGTTATTCTCATTACGACGCCAAGTACCTTTGGACATGTGTTTGTCTGCCGACACCGTGCAAGCGACTTTCAAGTAAAACGTCTGACCTGTACGGGAGAGCTCGTAAATTAAGGACAATTTCAGACTGTGGTGCCACACAACGTGGCACTACACAAAACTGGCGCTAATAGCATAGGTACATAGGGAACACACACGACACAGATCTGTAAGTCCAAGGTATTGGTGATAAGTTGAGAAAACCGTCGCGAAACACATTTGCTACAAACCGCCACTGTTTCCTGCGCATGTACCCCGACATAAATATGGGATATGATCACCATGCACACGTACACAGGCCGCACAACGAGTTGGCATACTCTGGATCAGGTGGTCGAGCAGCTGCTGGGGTATAGCCTCCCACTCTTGCATCAGTACCTGTCGGAGCCCCTGACGTGTCGTAGAGGTTTGAAGGCATACAGCGATACGTCGACCGAACGCATCCCTGACGTGCTCGATGGGCTTTAGATCTGTAGAACAGGCAGGCCACTCCATTCGCCTGGAATCTTCTGTTTCAGGGTATTCCTCCACGATGGCAGCACGGTGGTACCGTGCGTTATCATCCATCAGGAGGTAGGTGGACGCACTGCACCCCTGAAAAGGCGGACATAATGGTGCAAAATAACGTCCCGATACACCTTACCTGCTACAGTTCCTCTGTCAAATAATGAAGGGGTGTGCATGCACCAATCATAATCCCACCCTGCACCAACAAACCACGACCTCCATACAGATTCCTTTCAAGGACATTAAGGTGTTGGTATCTGGTTCCTGGTTCACGCCATATGAAAACCCGGCGAGAATCACTGTTCAGACTATATACCTGGACTCGTCCGCGAACCTGGGTCCACTGTTCCAGTGACCATGTACTGTGTTCTTGACTCTAAGGCTTTACGGGCTCTTCTGTGACCAGGGGTCAGTGAAAAGCACCTTGCAGGTCTCCGGGCGAATAAACCATGTCTGTTCAGTCGTCTGTAGACCGTGTGTGTGGAGACTACTGTTCCAGTGGCTGCGGTAAGGTCCCGAGCAAGGCTACCTGCGGTACACCGTGGCTGTCTGCAGGCACTGATGGTGAGATATCGGTCTTCTTGTGGTGTTGTACACTGTGGATGTCCCGCACGGAAGCGCCTGGACACTTTTTCTGTCTTCTGGAAACATTGCCATAATCTTGAGATCACACTTTAGGGCACACAGAGGGCACGTGCTACGATCTGCTGTGTCCAGCCTCCAGTCGCCCTAATATTCTACCCCTCAATATGTGCTCTTTGAGACATTTTCAACTCACAGTCGCCGTTAGCACGTCTGATAACGTCTGCACGCTTACTCGCTGCACCGTATTCTGACATGCACCAACACACTTCTGCGTATGTGGACAGCTGCCAGCGCCACCGTGCGACGACCGCAGGTCAAATGCACCCCATGGTCATACCCCGAGGTGATTTAAACCCTAAAACCGCCCACCAGAGCGTTATTTCACCATGTATCAGCATTATCCTTAATTTGTGAGCATGAGAGTACGTAATGGATGTACGAGTCTAAGTCGTAGATGCACGGTTGGCGACGTATGGAATTTTGTGTTTGGCCCTGAGTAGTGCACAGATAGCCAAATGGTAAGGCGATCGCTCGCAGCAATGCCTCCTCCAAAGTGATCGTCAATGGACTTACGACAAAATCTGTAGTCGTAGCGAGGTATCTCAGACATGAATGTCTCTTATCAACCACATTATATGCCCTGGCTCTCGACCCGATACTTTGAGGCCTACGACACCGCTTGACAGGACTGATTTTGCGAGGATACACATTGACGTGCAAGTCGTAGACCTGGTGCTGATAGTATGGAATGAAAACGAAAGGAGTGTGACTTCAGATTGGATACGCAAGTATGGACGGGCTACTGGTAGCCGTACAAATAAGGACAAGTCTGTAGCGTTGAATGCTGACGTTGGACTAACGGAAGATTGTGTAGCACCCTTACGACTCATGGATACCTTGAAATGCCTAGGTATTATTTTTCCAGCTACATGTGTCGCACTGCAGCGTACAACTATAATAGACTACTACAGTCAGTCCGGACTGGCGTTAGAGGGAACATCACACGGGCATTAGACATGATCCATCGGGTCACGTATGTTAACACATACCTGGCGTTACGAATTTCGCATTTTGCCGGTGACGACAGCACGACGAATACTGGCGGCTTTCGGTTCCTTTGTGAGCGCAGGTTGTTGTGGATTGGCAGGAGAGCCAAACCAGGATTATAGAGGAAGCCGAAAAGCACGCGTTTTAGCTCAAGCAGGCTGGCGTGAGGTCTGGAACAGGAAAAGGAATTTAGACTAGAAAAAAAAGGATGTAGCTGGTGGAATACTTAACTTTAATCCATTAATGTTGAACGTAGCTCCTGTCTGTACATTATTTACAATATCAATAGTAACTGAACATGGCGCCTTACTAGGTCGTAGCAAATGACGTAGCTGCAGGCTATGCTAACTATCGTCTCGGCAAATGAGAGCGTATTTTGTCAGTGAACCATTGCTAGCAAAGTCGGTTGTACAACTGGGGCGAGTGCTAGGAAGTCTCTCTAGACCTGCCGTGTGGCGGCGCTCGGTCTGCAATCACTGATAGTGGCGACACGCGGGTCCGACGTATACTAACGGACCGCGGCCAATTTAAAGGCTACCACCTAGCAAGTGTGGTGTCTGGCGGTGACACCACACAGGTCTACTGTTTAAAGTAAGATAAGACGCCCTTACCCTCCCTCTTAGTAGGTGTGGACTTGGTCTTGCGGGCGGTGGCACTATATATCAGCACAATGTTAAAACAATGGAGACGACATCAAACTTGTCTGAAAGGAATCTTAATAGTAGAACTAGCACCAGTTTCTCGAATGGCGCCAGAGGCTGTCCAGCAAATTTCCCAGTCACGCCAGCATATACGCTTTTTTTTAAAAAAAGTACAGTTACGTTCAGATGTCTCTGCCGGAAACTAGACCTGCAACGACGCGTGACATATATCGGATACTAACGACCAGACGACACAGCAGTCCTATTGAGAGGAAGCATCAAATGGTTCAAATGGCTCTGAGCACTTTGGTACTTAACGTCTGAGGTCATCAGTCCCCTAGAACTTAGAACTTCTTAAACCTAACTAACCTAAGGATATCACACACATCCATGTCCGAGGCAGGATTCGAAACTGCGACCGTAGCGGTCGCGCGGTTCCAGAATGTAGCGCCTAGAACCGCTCGGCCACCCTGGCTGGCAGAGGAAGCATCCACATATCAATTGGCAAGTAGTGTGACGATCGATTCACCATGTTTCCTTTGACAAGGAGACACTTGCAACGTGGTACCTAACAGTTAATGGTAAAGTGTCACCCGATCCAGACTCCATGCGATTCATATGAAGATTCATCGTTGTGCCATCAGTGCAAAAGTCTGGACAACGATGAACACCACTTCATATGCGGCGAATCGACAGAAGTGTGCCGTCTGGCGACGCAAATAATGTCTTTCTTTCTTCGAATGGGACAACACAACATTGAACCAGGGATCATATACTTCCCGGACGGGACGTACTACACAGGTACCAAAACAAATACTGTAACGCGTCTTCGAGGACATCCGGTGCTCTGTTTGTTCAGAGATGGACTTTTCGACCTTTTTACAGGAACGACATCTAAAGATCATGATCAATCCGAAACACCGACAGTATTTCTCTAACTTCATATGGAGAGCGTTCAAGAGCCCCCTCACAGCTGGAATGTCCAGGGTAGGAGAAGTTAAATTATCGATGCGAAGAAGGAATGAACGGAAGATAAGAATCGGTGGATACTTTATACTTACTAGAAGACATACCCGGATGACAGAACAGCGGCGGCGCTGGAAATGCGATTCTACATTGTGATGTGTGTTTCTTTCTTTATGTAATGCGAGAATGATGTTCAGATTACTAGCTTCAAGCAATACAGAAATATTATTTGAGGTATGACAATGCAGTGTTTGTTACCGAAATTTAACTTCACTCAAATGTTATATGTGAACCAGGATTTGCTTCAATTTGTGAAATATATTTGTGAAATTAAAATTTGAAGCATAGTTGGAGAAATATTTCTTTATCACGTAATGTTATTGTAATTTTGGAAAAAATAATAAATAAGTCAATAAATTAACTAAAAAAGTAAAAAAGAGAGGTTGTAAAGCGTCCATAGTAAGTTACTAACAAAACAAAAGTGGTTAGGGGACTGCTCGCGATAAGTGGGAAATCCGGCGTAGAGTCCCGGTCCGACACAAATTTTCATTGTCGTCATTCAATTCTACAGCTGATGGTTGACAATGTTCGATATTTTTAATACACTTAATGTAGAAGACTCAGCCGATGTCGTGAGACACTAATCATTGAAGATATGCGTCGCAGTGTTCGCTCACCGTCACCAGCTTGATGACATCCAAACAAATATTGGTTCGCAGTTACCAAAGAAAGACACTACGCGCTGCCATTTTGGAGGCTACTTAGATGGTTGCGTCGACGCACGCAGTTCGTAACCGGATACACAATATTAATTTGACCTCTAGATGTCCAAAACGAACAACAGTGAAGGAGGTGGTCAACACCAGGATTTCAATTAGTTGCAAGACCACCTTGTCATCTACATCAAGTGTAGGATTGAAACTGTGTCACTGTAATTGGGATGTAACAATCCCAATACTGCTAATAATATAAAAAATTTATTTCCGTGCTATTTGGACAAGCATTTTACAACAGACAACGCTTGTCCGCCCTATGCTGGAGTATTGTTGTGCGGTGTGGGATCCGAATCAGGTGGGACTGACGCATGACATCGAATAAGTTCAAAGAAGACCAGCTCGTTTTGTACTATCGCGAAATAGGGAAGACAGTGCCAGAGACAGGATACGTGAATTGGGGTGCCAATCATTACAACAAAGGCGTTTTCCGTTGCGACGGGATCTTCTCATGAAATTTCAATGACCAGTTTTCTCCTCCGATTGCGAAAACATTCCGTTGGCATAGGGAGAAATGATCATCACGATAAAATAAGAGAAATCAGGGCTCGCACAGAAAAATTGAAGTGCTCGTTTTTCCCGCGCGCCCTTCGATAATGGAAAGGTAATAGCTTGAAGGTGGTTCATTGAAATCTCTGCCAGGCACTTTATTGTGAATAGCAGAGTAATCAGGTAGACTTAGATGTAGAAGGCATTGACACCATTCATGTGTTAATAAAATTACTTTTATGCCCACACTCAAATATATTTTTGTATCACTAATAGTGAATTTACTGTCTCAAGTCTGGTGATTGCCGTAGCCTTCAGGATTCGGCAGGGAGCTGTGTCTCTCATGATTTGGGCTCAAATGTACGATTCTCGGAGGACTGTGCATTACCTCGATCTGATCCTCCAAGCTACTGTCCAGTCCTGCAGTCAACATTGGCGAGACAGGCCACTCTTTGAGGACGATGATGCACGGGAACCTCCTCCCACCCCGTCGCAAAGGAAACAGTCTCAATGACTGACAAGTCTGGGACATTCGTAAAATGTCCTTGCTATGCTGACGCAAAATGGGAAACTAAGGCCCTAGTTTCACTCAAGGAGTGCAGCTCTACTTTGTGGTTAATTGTTTGTGGCATACTCTGGGGTAAAATCATCTGCAGGAGACGTAGTCTAGGCCTTCATTCAGTTCTCTGGAAAGGTTCTAGTAGGGTTGCCAGATTGTACATTGTTCCACGTATTCTTATGAATTTTACCTGTTAATTTAGCTGTAAGTTTTTTATTTCCCAATAATTTTTCTCCTTAATATATACATGACAAAAATGCGCATTAATTTCATTATATTTGTTATTATGACTGTTCGGATATAAATTTACGGTAGTCGTTTAGCTTGATACTTCTGAAGATGTAAATGTGAGTGATTTTTTTATGTAATATCACATTTAATAAAAATATGATTGCATGAATCATTAAAACTGTGCCTATGAAAAATCTGCCCTTTTCTGTGAAGAATATGGCAAGTATAGAGTCTATCCAGGAGGTTGTCGTCATCAGAAAATTCGAAACTGGCCGTCTAGGGATCGAGGCCTGGAGTTTTGGGTCCCTAAATGTGTTCCGTAGGGAAGATGACAGGAAGAACAGGGCTTCTGGTTAGGTGAGTACAGGCTCATAAACACACAATGAGATGGGGGTAATGCTGCATAGGATCTAACAATTAAAAACAAAATAGTCATGTAGGTACAGCATAGTAAACGCATTTTTGTAGCCAAAATAGACAAGATGCCAGCTTCCACCACAATTGTACAAGTTTATACGCCACCTAGCTCCATAGACCACGAAAAGACTGAATGAAAGTATGGTGAAAGAGGAGAAACAAATTATTCCGATAGCTACTACAGACGGAAATCCTTTAGTAGGCAAAGGAAGAGAAGGACAAATACTAGGAGTTGGCGGGGAGAGAGTAGTGAATGAGGAAGCTACCGGCTAGAATTTTACGCAGAGCTTAATTTAATCTTTGCTGACTTTGGTTTAATAATATTGAAAGAAGGTTGATTATAAGGAGTAGACCTGGTGACACTGAAAGACTGCAAATAGGTTTTTTGTGCTAATACAGAGATTTCGAAACCAGCAAAATATTTCGTACATATATGTAGATCCTGACTACAACTTGGTCTATATGAACTGCAGATTAAAACTAAAGAAATACCAGAAAGTGTAGCGTCGCGAGTTAATTTATTCCAGTAAGCTACTTTGCAGTACAGCCCGCAGCATTGGAGCCGTTGGCTGTGAAGGAGACAGCCAGTTGTGTCTTAGCAATGACCCATTCGCACCTGTCGCTATGCTAGCCGTGGGAAGCGGTATCTGTGTCACTTCAACAGACTGAATATTCAAACCCTTAAGAATCTAAATAAACTATACTAAATATTATTCAATCATTTCCTTAAATGGTACACTAGTTTATGTTATTCAGGAGAAGATTGCATAAAAATTTCAACGTTGTAACTTTCATAGTTCCGGAGTTCTGGAAAATTACCTAAAACATCCCAGAACGAGACTTAGACCACAGAACTCAGTTACTAATAATAAAAGTTTGCCTTTTAGTATAATTTGAAATCATTACAAGAGTTCTCAAAGTGTAGAATTATTTAATTCAGATTTTAATTTAAGAACTTAAAGTACTTTACATTTTCGTAATATAAAAGGGGAGCACTCCGTCTTCAGGCCACGAGTGGCTTACCAGGACCATCCGACCGCCGTGTCATCCTCGGGGGAGGATGCGGATAGGAGGGGCGTGGTGTCAGCACACCGCTCTCCCGGTCGTTACGATGGTATTCTTGACCGAAGCCGCTACTATTCGGTCGAGTAGCTCCTCAATTGCCATCACGAGGCTGAGTGCACCCCGAAAAATGGCAACAGCGCATGGCGGCCTGGATGGTCACGCATCCAAGTCCCAACCACGCCCGACAGCGCATAACTTCGGTGATCTCACGGGAACCGGTGTATCCTCTGCGGCAAGGCCGTTGCCTTTCGTAACATAAAAATCAGACAAAATTATTATTTGTGTCTAATGTTGTTGTGGGAGTAAATGAGAGTGAGTGAGAGTGTGTAAGTGGGGATTGCGTTAAATTTAAAGATTAAATTTATGTAGTACATTACTTAATCATAGCGTGGGAAAGTTGTGTTTTACCCACATTGCTGATGACTTATGTCTAAGTGTACTTCCTTTTGTAATGAGGCAGCCAGGATAGCCGTTTGTAGAGTAATAAGTTTCTAAATTTATTTCAAGATTAGTTTTCTTTTCATTTGGTTTTGTTAAACATTATACTGATATTTGCATATTGAAGTGACATTAATGCATCTGTGAACCGTGATTGGCGTAGGCCGGTTTGGGCCTAGAATAATCTCGAAGGATAGTTCGGATTGGCTGGTCATTTTGATCAACCAATCAGAGTTAAGCATTTCCCGTGCACTGTGTGGTGTGTGTACTGTAAGACCTTACGTACACACACCATCAGATTATTTGACTTGTCGCTCTAACGAAGTAGGCGAGTGTCAGCAATATGTCTCGTGGTCTTATCGTGGCGTGTTTATCTTCTTCTGTTAGGTCAGACGATAGAAATGCCACTTGCACGCTTAGAGTAGCAGATTGACGGTGACCAACTTTAAACAGAACTTGATTAATTTTCACACACATTTATTAAAATAATAAAAAGCATAGACGTTACGTAACTTGATGCTGGATGCTGTTTATAATTGACAATCTGAAGTTCCTTTGGTCTCGGTACGTTAATCTTATTCTCACATATCTCTGATACTTGACAAAAGTGTCTATTCATTTATCTTCATAGCTATGTACAGGAATATGGTAAACTTATTAGGAGCAGACTGAAACCTGACTATAGACTGCTACACACTAATGCAGACTGGTACAGACTGGTGCAAACAAATGCAGACTGACTAATCGGAGGTCTGTAGACTCGTTATAATACCTCGCGCGTTCAGGTATCACCGAGCGAGTGTGATCCGCGAGGAGAAAAGGTTCTTCGTTAGCAGCAATCTCATTGGCTGCGTTACATATTAATACGCAGATCGGTGGAAGCAGAATTTGGTCCATCTCTAAGGCAGCGCCATCTTGTAGTGCGGAGACGGTCGAACGCTGCGCCTGCGCTGTTGTGCTTAGTGCGGCGCGCTCTAGTGGGAAAGTTGTGTACGCGCTGACTACGCGGAACTATGTACACTACACACTGCTAGGTAGTTATACTGGGAGACAAGCCGACTGAATAGGGGTCGCTAGTCAGCTATCGGATGTGCAGGTCATGTTGAACGCTTCCGTCTTTATTATGTGCAAAATGAAGAAATAATTGGCTTCTCGCGTCCAGATTGTATGGCCGTAGTAGCAGTTGCATTTACAGACAGTTTTGTGAAGTTTGGAAGTTTTTGGAGTGTTTTGTTGGGAAGAGTATTGTGTTAGCAGAAGAGCCAACACCGTGTTACTAGTGGAGGCAGAAATGCACGCGTTTTACCTCATGCAGGCTGCCGTGAGGAGGGAAGGACTATACTGACGTGAGGTCTGGAACATGACAAGCAAGTAGAACTCAGAAAGCGGACGTAATTAATTTGATACTTAACTTTAATCCATTAATGACGAACGTCGCTCTTGACGGTACATGAGTCACAATATTATCTGTTCAGAATACATTCATAGTAACTGAATATGGCGCCTTGCTAGGTCGTAGCAAATGAAGTAGCTAAAGGCTACGTGTCTACGAGTGAGGGCGTGTGTAGACAGTCAACGATCGCTAGCAAAGTCGGCTGTACAACTGAGGCGAGTGCTAGGGAGTCTCTAGACTAGACCTGCCGTGTGGCGGCGCTCGGTCTGCAATCACTGATAGTGGCGACACGCGGGTCCGACGTATACTAACGGACCGCGGCCGATTTAAAGGCTGCCACCTAGCAAGTGTGGTGTCTGGCGGTGACACCACAAAGATAACCGCGTGTGAACTTTCGGCCTTAGTGAAAATTCCGCGGGGCATATTTCGTATTCGTTTATGGAATATTTGGCGAGCAGTTTCTTTAAAAACAATATCGGAGACCGTATGAAGTTTGTTCCAATTTGCTTTCGATCTTCGCCGCTGCCAACACACAAGCTGACTTTTCATCTTCTTTCTCGGTGCACGTAATGCTATTCATTTCAAACGACTGCAGCTGCGTGTCAAGTCCAATTCAACGTTTCCCTGCCCTAAAGCACTGGCGCAACTGCGCTTTCATTACAATTTACAATACATATAATACCATAGGAACGCACTGGTTATGTTACGAATGTTCCACAAACAGTGCTGTGACCTGAGTAGAGACCACAGTGAGTGTGATTAGAAGTGGATTATTAACATCATTGAGTAGCTTCTTTTTCGTGCAGGAGTGCAGTTATTTTTACGTGAAGAGTCACACGGAATATGGGGCGACAGCCGGGATGGACAAATGTTATTCTGAGGAATTGGAAAAATATCTATTGTGAAATTTGAATTACTTTTAACATCGACATCCATCACACGCTCTTATTAATGTTACTGGCTGATAATACCGTGTAAGGATGGTATTTCACACGACCCCTAACAAACGAGTAGAGGAACAGTGAATCACAAATTTCCCGTTGAATTCTAGGTTACAAAGTTGATGGGGACCAGTAAGTTAGTTTGTACGTCGTGCTCGTTGTGTTACACGTCATAGCCAGCGTGTTCGCGTGTGACAACTGCTCGGCGTGCGAAACACGTTAATCAGGTCGTTCCGCTGACGGCTGACACACTATATAGCGTTAATCTCTCCTCCCACAGATTCTCCTCACTTGTTAGCTGAGGCAGGTGACTTGCATTAATTTGCTACCTGCTGTTTAGTCTCGTGCGTTGTTGCGGTGACCGTTTTGCAACGTGAGATCAGTGACAAGGAACGGAACTAAACAGTACTGAATGAGACGCATGAATTTAGTTAAGGCGTTTGTGTCAGTGACACTTTTCTTGCTTTTACGTAATTTAAACACATAGTTACTTCAATTATACAAGTAGTTGCAACAGACGATATGCCAATAATGTTTCTGCTTTTAGTTTAGGTAACAGCACATTACACATTTCAACATTAATACTGTTGGATTCCTTATTTACTTTTAACGTAGACCAAACTGCTTGCTACTGCACTTTCTTTCAGTACCGTAAAATATCTGCAATGAAAATGTCTATATTTAGAGTTTTCCGCACTTACGTGTACTTTATAGCTTAACAAATACACCATTCTCACCATTTACTCGTATTTATGATATTCCACTTCTTATGTGGTTTTAGCCGTTCGCTCTCATTCTGCAGGCTGCATATGTGTGAAAAGAGAAACAGGGACAGCAAACTCTGCCGACCTACTGAAGATTCTACTTAATAACAAGTATTTTTACCCCACCGGCGAGGATAATCACCAACAATCAAAGCGTAGCTGGATTGTCCCGTTTTTCATAACATGTGAATGAGGCATAAGCGAATAATCCTGTAATGTCTCTTGCAGCGGTCTCTCCGCGATATTTTCAGAAATTTTATAAATTATATAGCTCAGTACATATCTCGAAATATCTCTTCTTATCTTACCAATTCCTAAACTTTAATATACGATGATTACCAATGAAAAGTAGTTTCAAGCCCTATTATTCCTTGGAGCGTGCATTTACTCCATGGAATAGCTTCTCTGCTATCTATGTTTTCTCTTCTGAAAAGAAGGATTGAGATCTTGCCGATTAGCCGTGAAAGAACGAAGATGTATATGTATCTATTGTTAAGCTAGTCGCCATCTTTATGAGATTCTGTATGAGAAGGAATTTAATACGTGAAATAAACGAAAGTAAGTGTGTTCGCGTGTTATTTAACTGATTATTATTGACAGTGTCTGCTTACTACGCTGTGTTGCACGGGATCAGTGGGGGACGTCTGATTTACACTGGACGAACCTGCCGTTATGTACGCTCAAGATATCCAGTTTATTACTTTAAATAAATGGGCTAACACGGTCTTACCAGCAGTTCTCCGGTCTTCCCCATGTGATCACCGAAAGTTAATAATTATTACAAATGTTTTCAGGAGATCGACTTAAAATTTTCATCGCACCGAGACTTCGAAATTGCTTCACGGCCTTAGGGTATTTAAGTTAAGTTCAATTTAATCAGCATAGAACAGTATTGGTTGGTTGGTTGCTTGGTTTGGGGAAAGAGACCAGACAGCGTGGTCATCGGTCTCATCAGATTAGGGAAGGATGGGGAAGGAAGTCGGCCGTGCCCTTTCAGAGGAACCATCCAGGCATTTGCCTGGGGTGATTTAGGGAAATCACGGAAAACCTAAATCAAGATGGCCGGACGCGGGATTGAACCGTCGTCCTCCCGAATGCGAGTCCAGTGCCTAACCACTGCGCCATCTCGCTCGGTAGAACAGTACTGAACTGTGTGAATGTGATAAGCCTGCATTGTGAATGAAAATTCCATTAATATACGCATATTTTTTAATATTCTGATCAGTGAAGCTAAATCAGGCCGGTGTGAGAGAGGTTTTTAAATTTCAGATCCCACAAAAATATTAAAATCTCATAGGCGTAAACAATAAACTTAATACTTGCATCCCTACGTATGTAAAAGTTTCGCGAATTATCATTCAACGGTAGACGCTAATTAACGTAGTTGTTCGAAGAAATATACGTAATTGAAAATACAGGAAACCAACATTATAATTGGTCTGGGCGGTCAAAGTTTTGTGGATTTAATATAGTCTTCATACCCAACCTATTGTGTTATTTTCATGCCGGAAGTAACGTCAAAGTATTCTTAACGTTATAGTCACAGACTGATAAATGTTTCTTTAGAAAAATAGCTACAGCTGGGACAACATTTGACGCACGTTCATCAGTACGCCACAATCAGAGTAAGCGTTAGAAAAGAATACTTGTGCAAATCTGATATTCTGACGCTATTAGCTACCTCTGATATTGTATTTAGATCATTAGCTGAATATGTATGCTTTTTGAGAGCCCATACTGGCCGTGCTAGTTTGTAGACGTGATGGTTCAACGTTTCATCCCTGTATCATTGAGCTATTAGTGGCAGTCCATAGAACATTGTGCATCATTTAGCGGAAAAATTACACAAAACAGTAATTGATGATTCTCTTTTTATTGATGTGCCCCCGCTTTCTTAATTTTGACAATTCTCGTAACGTTTCCGTTTCTAGTCAAATCCTTGGTCTTGTAAACTTGAACAAGCTGATATTTGTTCTCTGTATAGAGCTCTAAGCCCAATGGAAGACGTAGATATGTTAATGGAGAATACGATGTCCCATAACTACAGTGAATGTACCCTTGTAGATGGAAACACACACCGAAACGTTTACCGTAGTTGTAGTGCTGACCATTCACAGATGTGTATTCATTCACGAGAACGATACATACCTAGAAGTAATAACGGAAAAATCCATTGGTATAATACACCTACAGCTGGTTTGTATTGATCGTTGTGACCTTCTCTAAGTCATATTTGCCTCTTGTACAATCAGTTTGAAAAAAAGGTGAACAAAACTTTCTCGGACCACTACACGCGCCGATGCGAAGTGCTCACTTGCCGTTTCGCCAAGTATACTCTCAATTCACATCTTCGATGTTTTAATCTGCTGAGTTCCCGTGGCCGAAGAAGTTAGTTCTCCGTATCGACAAGCTGCTCAGCAAAATTAAGGTATGAGGTATTTCAAGGAAACGACTTCTTTATTTGAAACATCGAAGCAATTTTACTTCCATTCATTTTTAGGTTCTGCCTTTCAGACCTTAGCACTGAACAGCCCCTAGATTGACTGTACACCTTTCGTCAAACTTCGAGGTGTCCTGGATTACGATGGGGTTAATACTGAAATGTACATATTTAATCTTTGATACAGTCAAGCTGAACATTTAAAGCTAATGGCTCGTAAAATATGTTACACACAGATAGTTGCAAATAAAGTTTTCCTTCCTCTCCATGTTCTCACTGGAGAATAGCTTCAAACGGGTAATGAGAATCTCGAGATAGCATGAAGGGTATCGTAACTTTAATCACTCAACTTTAGTACCATAATATTAGACATTTATAAATGAATTAACCACTGCTGCAGAGGACAGCTGTTGTTTGTATTCGCGGAATGCGTCTCAAGGAAGATGGAGCTGTGGCTAAAGCAGTAAAACAACTTTCAGTGTGGTAAGGCTTCAAAACATCATCCACCCGTCGACTTTTACGTCTTTCGTGTCTTTTCAAAAGCGTTTGGTGTGTCGAAATGGTAGCGGTGCAACAGAACAGGCTGATTTCCTAGGACATCCTTGTTTAATCGGACACTGTCGTCCGTCTATATCGATTTCAATATCGGAGATATATTTCATCTTTATTTTGCGTCCATCCTTCAAAATACCCTTTCTCTCTTCTGACAATCTCACAACTAATCGAGTCTTACTGCACTGTGAAACAATCAAACAGTTTAATTCACAAGACCAGTTGTGTACTCGTAATTGTCCTAAATGAGTAGTTACACAGAGATAGATAAGTTATTGTTCTGTTTCCACATAATGCTGATACGATATAGACCATTCAAAAGAATCTCTAATTATGTAGTCACATGCATTTTAAAACTGTAGTGAGTGGGATTATTTTGTGTCATTCGGTTTCCCAATACACACATTAATTAATCTACTGAAAATGACATACTTTCTATTTTGTAAAGGAAATTTATGTCAACTTTTGATAATGTGTATTGCGAAACAAGAAGAAGAAACACTGTAACGAAATTACAGGTCTTTGCTGACAACAGATTTGCAAGTTTTTTTTGTTTTCCCGTACCGCTAAGGTGCGCGCGCCTTCTTAATGCCATTGAGTTTCTATTAAATTACATAAATTTTGGTAAAATATTTATGAGGGCATATTAGAATAAGTAGAACATCATTGAAAAAATTAGTACCTTAACGTCAAATGTTTGTTTTTATATTTCGTGGCTTGCAGATACTTTAAATGGAAGGGTACGCCATGGTTAATGTTGATCTTCCGGATATTAAGTAGAGTTGTTGTTTCCAGTTAATGCAGAATACTTCTACGGCCGACCCGGTGGTCATCTTCAGGTGCAACGAGAGCAGTTTGTCCCGACACAGGTTTCGGTCGAGAGTGAAGTAACAATACGTAGCTATTGCCTCGACGCTGCTAATTTCCTTTGAGAGTGGCGTAAACATAAGGCTGGCGGGCTAACAGCACAAAAATAGCAGTATTCATGGTACTTTTACCCCGTAAATTCTAGTTCTCCAAAAGAATCGTCTCACTGAATCGAAATACCGCCCATTAGAATTTTAATTACGCGTAGACAAGAAGGAACTTAAGCCCAGTTAAAGAATCAAAGTCGATACCTGTTCTTGATTATTAATGAAGATGGGAGAAGGGACTGCTGTTTGTTTCATGAGACCCTCGTCACTGTTCATATAGGCAAAAATCATCATAAATTTTTCCGTCAGGTAAAAAGTAATTTAACGGAAAAGTTATGCACTTCAACCTGTATACGTAGAAAACAGCTCATCATTACCAACGAGGAGAAATATTAAGACGTGAAAATAAATGTGTGACTTCATTAAGGGAGCGTTACAAGATCATTACTGTTCACAACATATGCAAATTGGCCATGGGGATGTCTGAAATTCCTTGAAGCTTTTCGTGGATGCAATTCTTGTAAACAGTGAAGTCCGAACACCAAAAAAATTGTAGCGGAATGCAGGAAGATCTGTTAAGTATGGACGCTTTATACTAGCATTGACAGTTGACACCCAATATAAACAAATTTAAGGCACTTTACACAAAAACGTTCAAATACCTGTTATTATAAGAGTATGAGTAAGTGATTGTGGAACAGTCACTGGAAACTGTCACAGCTGTAATATCTCCGAGTAAGCGTTTAGAGTGATTTAAAATATAAAATAGCATAGTTAGCTGCTTTTGCTGGTGATCCACAATTTTCGCACTTGTGACTGAGATAAAGTGATGCTACAGTGTTCATCCTTGGCATGCCAGTGTAGAGGTTGGCAAAGAATCAGCTAACTAAAAAGATTCCGAGCACTTGACACATTTATTTACATTTAACAGCCGACTTTCAAATTTTCCTTTGTATGAAACAGCGTGTGCCAGATTTGTGTGCCAAAAGGAAATTAGAGATTCTACTATTTTACTGTTCATACTTATTTTGAATCATATTATATTGGTTGTGTCAACTCTCGTGTATATAGTGAAAGGCCAATATCTTGAAAATTTGAACATTTGCGAGTGTCACCATAAAACCGTCCTATTACCGGGTACTGTAAACTTAATTTATGCTCTCCGAGAAATTTTGATGAACAATAGACCTATCATCGTTCTGAAACAATCGATCCCTACTTTCATCGTATAACTGCGTGATATATAGGTTAATTTTTTAAAATTTTACGATGATTACAAAGGTATGTCTTTGCTAATTTTTGTCGAGATCTTTGTCCTAGCAAATCAGCATTTGTGATTTACAGTTCTTCCAAACAAAAGTTCAGCCTGAGTGCCAGAGCACATCAGCGTGAATAAAAGTATATTGTACAAAATATTCGGAAGTTACGATTGCTGTGTACAAATGCTGTTTCGTATGAATCGGGGTTTTCGATCCAGCTGCTGTAATAAAAATTATAAGTAACATATGCTGTTACAATAAGTTTTCCCTTTCAAGAGCAGTGTATATTACACACAGTTATCGTATATCAACGCTGTTTTCGAGTTTATTAACCACTATGACCTCAAAAAGTTTGATGAAACTACGAGGTACTAATAGTCACCACAGTTTTTCCGTTACCGCAATACAAATCTCGTTTTGTGTACTAATTGCTTGATTTCTTAGATGGAATTAGTAATACTTTCAGCTCATAAGAAAATCAGAATGCTTATATAAAGTATTTGTTTACTGTACTACATGTCCGTTCCTACCTAATTGTCCAATAATAAATGTGAAACCTCCAATAAACAGTCAAATAAAAACAGAATAAATTAATCTCCTATGTTAAATTGCCTACATAGCTAAATGAGAAGCCACTGTAAAAGCTGCTTGTATTCCACGGAAAACGAGGGGAGCACAGTAATGCCATGGATTCCAGAGTGTCGGTCGCCATTTCTGTTCGGAGAATCACCGCTCGCCTCTCTGGAATGGGAAAGGCCAGTCTGGTATAGCGTCAGGCTGGGATGTGTTCTGAAAGAATGCCGCCCTGGCGCCAGGTGTCAAAAACCATACAAATCGGATTACATCTCCAGGACATGCGAGACAACAGACTGTTTATCACAAGCTGCGTGGTCACTGGATATATTCTCCTTAACGGTGGAGTCCAGGAAGAAATGCCACGCTGGAGAGAAATTTCGGGCAGTCATAAGTCAACGAAAAAGCAACATTTAAGGTAACAAATAGAAAAGGGAATGGGAACAGAAAGCTTAGGGCTTCCTTAAAGTTTGTGAAACGTCCAAAATCTCACTCAGGTGCCGCCAAACGTAAAAGTTAAGCGAATGTAGAAACGGCTACCACTGGTTCAAATAGATAATGTAGGAGTAGATGTACTGGAAAGTGTACCTAGGAGGAGATTCTAGATATAACTTATTAGTAAAGTATTTCTCTTACACTGACAATTTTTGTATTATTATGTATTTTCCAGTGCATGAGATTAGGAAGAGAGAGGGAGCAATCGGACACATTTGGCAGCGCTAAGTGTAAAAGTTTTATCATTCTTCCTTTTTTTTTTTTTTTTTTTTTTGATTTGTCAGTCTTCTGATTGGTGCGACGTGATCCGCCGTAATTCCTCTGCTGTGCCAACTTTTCATCTCAGAGTGGCCGTTGCACCCTATGTCCTCAATTACTTCCTAGATGTATTCTAATCTCTATCTTTCTGTAAAGTTTATGTCCTCTATATCTCCCTCTAGTACCACGCAAGTTATTCCCAAATGTCTTAACGACTCTCCTACCATTGCGGCGGCGAGGTTCTTTCCGTCCCTTTACGACGAACCTTCACCTACCTGTGAACATTCTCTCAGCAGATCATCAGTAGGGAAGCCGAGCGAAACCTACTGTACTTCCACGTGAACCAGCCTGCAATTAAAGTCACTAAATCTACGTTTCGGGAGAAAGTTTTCGCATGAAATAAAGGTTGTAAATTTTTTCCTTAATTAATATATTATGACATTTAGGTGAACAGGTATCATTGCCAAGCCCGTGTTAGTCTTAACGCAGTCACTCACAATCCCTTTCACTCACGTTAGAAAGTTTATGGTGTTGCGTTTCCCGAAAACGTAACAGCTACAAAAATACGTATTGTTTTTGGTTGAGAATGCTCGCCAAATATTAAGTCTGTCGGTACCTAATGCAGTCACAGTTTTTAGCCACCGACCTGCTCAGTACGCCTTGCGGAATTTATGTCTTGTCTCCCCACAAAATTTACTTAAAAATTCCGAAATTTCTACACACCCATCGGAATAATTATGCCGTCACTTTACACCACTTTTGATGTAAGAAACACCGCTAGATCCGGCAATTTATCATTTCCATCGGAACTACTACTACACACGTCCGAACTGTTTCATGGCTAGGCTCTGACTCCTCTCTAGAATACTCTAAGTCTTCTCTATCAGCATAGAAAGGCGCGCGAAGAATATTGCTTTACCATTGGTCAGTTTACTCAACAACCAATAGCAAAACAACACTCTCCCGCGTCAGTCCGCACTTTTCATCAATAACTAATCGCAAAATAGTAAACCTAACGACTGCAATTTTTGCCGACGTACTTATCAAATATGCTGAAGTTTTGTTTATGCATAAAGTTATTTACTATGTTATTTATACCTGAATTAACTTTCCCTTTACCACAAACGTACTTCACAAATCTATTCTACAAAAATCCCCTTTATTCACATCCATACTTCTTCAAAATGTTCCCACACTAAATCCCACTACATAACTCGGTAACAATTATCTTCATATTAACCTTAAACAACACTCACGTATCATTCATACTGCTAAATCACATTTATAACATTTTACATACACAAAAAGACATAATAACATTTTAGGAAAATACTAGAACAGTGTATGAAAAACATTTTATTACTTTAGTGCAGTGTAGTGGGCACAATCGAAACTAAATCAGTCCCCTATCCAATATTGTCCTCTATCGGCTGATACATAAACTACGTGCGCGTCCAGTCTCGCGTCACCATCTGTCACTATCCAGCTCTGAGACACATCTCCCACTTAACCGCCTCCAAGGCAGGATCCGTGTACGGCGCTACGCCTCACCATCCTGTCCCTTATTGTTGTCAGAATTTCCCATGTAAATTTTTCCTCGTCGATTCTGCGTAGAACCTCCTCTTTCCTTGCCTTATAATTCCATCTGATTTTCAACAATCTTTTGTACCTCCACATCCCAGAGCCTTCCATTCTTTCCTGTTCAATTTTTCCCACAGTCCATGTCTCACTACCAAACAATGCTGTGTTCCAAATGTACATTCTCAGAAATTTCAAGACCTGTGTTTCATACTAGTAGACTTCTCTTGGCCAGGAATGCCTTTTCCGCCAGTGACAGTCTGCCATCCATACTCCGACCGTCATGTGTTATTTTGCTGGCTAGGTATCAGAATTCCTAATCTTCGTCTACTTCGTAATCCACCATTCTAACGTTAACTTTCTCTCTATTCTCATTTGTGCTACTTCTCATTACTGTGTCTTTCTTCGATTTACTCTCAGTCCCCATTCTGCACTCATTAGTTTGTTCATTTCATTAAACCTATTATGCAATTCGTCTTCACTTTCATTGAGACCATTATCGAATCTTCCCATTGAAATTTTTCACCTTGAATTGTAATCCCATTCTTCAAGCTTTCTTTTATTTCCCTTCTTGCTTCTTCGATGTATGAAATGAACAGGTAGAACTACACCCTTTTTACGCGGAGCATTTCGTTCTTGGTCTTCCACTCTTCTTTTTCCCCTCTTGAGTCTGGTACATATTGTACACTACTGGCCATTAAAATTACTACACCAAGAAGAAATGCAGATGATAAACGGGTATTCATTGGACAAATATATTATACTAGAATTGACATGTGATTACATTTTCACGCAATTTGGGGTTCATAGATCCTGAGAAATCAGTACCCAGAACAACAACCTCTGACCGTAATAAAGGCTTGAGTCAAACAGATCTTGGATGCCGTGTACAGTTACAGCTGTCCAAGCAGCTTCAACACGATACCACAGTTCATCAAGAGTAGTGACTGGCGTATTGTGACGAACCAGTTGCTCGGCCACCATTGACCAGACGTTTTCAATTTGTGAGAGATCTGGAGAATGTGCTTTCCAGGGCAGCAGTCGAACATTTTCTGTATACAGAAAGGCCCGTACAGGACCTGTAACATTCTGTCGTGCATTATCCTGCTGAAATGTAGGGTTTCGCAGGATCGAATGAGGACGTAGAGACACGGGTCGTAACACATCTGAAATGTAACGTCCACTGTTCAAAGTGCCGTCACTGAGAACAAGAGGTGACCGAGACGTGTAACCAGTGGCACCCCATACCATCACGCCGGGTGATACGCCAGTATGGCGATGACGAATACACGCTACCAATGTGCGTTCACCTTGATGTCGCCAAACACGGATGCGACCTTCATGATGCTGTAAACAGAACCTGGATTCATCCGAAAAAAATGACATTTTGCCATTCGTGCACTCAGGTTCGTCGTTGAGTACACCATCGCAGGCGCTGCTGTCTGTGATGCAGCGTCAAGGGTAACCGCAGCCGTGGTCTCCGAGCTGATAGTCCATGCTGTTGCAAACGTCGTCGAACTGTTCGTGCAGATGGTTGTTGTCTTGCAAACGTCCCCAACTGTTGACTCAGGGATCGAGACGTGGCTGCACGATCTGTTACAGCCAAGCGGATAAGATGCCTGTCGTCTCTACTGCTAGTGATACGAGGCCTTTGGGATCCAGCACGGCGTTCCGTATTAACCTCCTGAAGCCACCGATTCCATATTCTGCTAACAGTCATTGGATATCGACCAACGCGAGCTGCAATGTCGCGATACGACAAACCGCAATCGCGATAGGCTACAGTCCGACCTTTATCAAAGTCGGAAACGTGATGGTATGCATTTCTCATCCCTACACGAGGAATCACAACAGCGTTTCACCAGGCAACGCTGTCAACTGCTGTTTGTGTATGAGAAATCGGTTGGAAACTTTTTCTCATTTCAGCAGGTTGTAGGTGTCGCCACCGGCGCCAGCCTTGTGTGGATGCTCGGGAAAGCTAATCATTTGCATACCACAGCATCTTCTTCCTGTCGGTTAAATTTCGCGTCTGTAGCATGTCATCTTCGAGGTTAGCAATTTTAATGGGCAGTAGTGTACATTATACACCTTTCGCTATAGCCTACCCCTATTTTGCTCAGAATTCAGAACATCTTGCACCATTGTAGAACGCTTTTTCCAGGTCAACAAATCCTATGAATGAGTTTCGACTTTCTTCAGTTTTGCTCACATAATCAACCGGAACGTCAGAATTGGTTCTCTGATGAGTTCACCTTTCCTAAACCTAAACTGATCTTCATCTACATATGCTCAGTTTTCTGTTTCATTCTTCTGTATCAGGAACTTGGATGCATCAGCTGTTAAGCTGATTGTGCGAGAATTCTCGTACTTTCGGCTCTCGGTGTCATCTGAATTGTGTGGATGCCATTTTTACGAAAGTCTGATGATGTATCGCCAGACTGATACATTCTACACACCAACGTGAATAGTCGTTTTGTTGCAATTTCCTTCAATGATTTCAGAAATTCCAATGGAATGTTATCTGTCCCTTATGCCTTATTTAATCTTAAGTCTTCGAGAGCTCTTTTAAATTCCAATCCTAGAACTGGATCCCCTACCTCTTCTCTGTCGACTCCCTTTTCATCTTCGATTCCGACAGTTCTTCTGTCTCGTAGAGGCCTTCAGTGTACTCTGTCCATCTATCCTCTCTCTGCTCTGCGTTTAGGGATGAAATTACCACTGAACGCTTGATGTTACAGTCCTTGCTTTTAAGTTCCCCGAAGGTTATGTTAACTTTCCTATTTGTCGCATTCGTTCTTCTGACGGTCTATTGTTTTTCAGCTGAAGTATTTCATCTGTTATCCATATTTTCTTCGCCGTGGTCTGCCTTGTACCTCCAGTTTACTTTCCAACTTCCGTGAATGCCCTCTTTTGAGATGTCCATTCCTCTTCAACTGAATTACCACGTGAGCTATTCCTTACCGTAGTATCTATAGCTTTAAAGAACTTCAGACTTACGTCTTCATTTCTTAGTACTTACCTATATCTCTTCTTTCCGCTCTGATTCTGCTTGATTTGTCTCTGTAAACTTCAGCCTACTCTTCATCATTACTAAATTATGATCTGCGTCTATATATGCTCCTGGGTACGCCTTACAATCCAATGTATGATATAGGAATCTTTGCCTGACGATGATGTAATCTAACTGAAATCCTTCCATACCTCCCGTCCGTTTGCAAGTGTGCCACCTGCTCTTGTGATTCTTGAAAAGAGTATATCAATAATTAACTGATATTTATTGCTGAATTCAGTTAACCTTTCTTCTCTCCCGTTTCTACTAGCAAGCCCAGTTTCTACCGTAACTCTCTCTGCTACTGCCTCCCCTACAGCCGCATTCGAATTCCCCCCCCCCCCCCCCCACGATTATCTAGTTTTCATGTCCCTTTACGTACTGAATTAACAGTTCAGTATCATCATATACTGACTCTATCTCTTAGGCCTCTGCTTGCTACGTCGCAATGTGTATCTGAACTATTGTCGTCGGTGCGAACTGTTCACAGTAACTCACTCTCTGCCCTACCTTCCTATTCGTACCAAATCCTACTCCCGTGATAACATTTGCTAAAGCTGTTGATATTATCTTAGACTCATCTGATCATATATCCTTGTCTTTCTTCCATTTCACCTCACTAACCTACACTGTATCTAGATTGAGCCTTAGCATTTCGATTATCAGGTATTCTAGCTTCCTTGCCACTTTCTAAATTCTGACACTCCGCTCCCTGACTCATAGAACGTTATCCTTTCGTCGGTCATTCAATCTCTTCCTCATGGTGGCATCCGACTTGGCAGTTCCAACCCTACATTGGAATGGGGGACTATTCCGGAATCTTTTGCTAATGAAGAGACATTTACGCCATTTTTTTCAGTTACAAGCCTGTCCTGTGGATATACGAGTACATAGTGTGTCTTTAATGTAGTGGTTTCCATTCCGTTCTGCATCCTCATACTGTTGTTAAACAGTGATTCTTCTGCCTTTAGGGGCAATTTCCCAGTCCAACGGAAACAGAGTGAGCTGAACTTCTGTCGGCTCCTCCGCCCGTTTTCAAAAGCTGTTGGCTGAATGACGGTGACATGCCGGAAGTCTTCGACCGCCATAGCTGATGATTGTTATTCGAAACGTAAGGGAGTATGATTAGGCTTAACGTCCAGTCGATATCAAGGTCGTTAGAGACTGAGAACGAGCTCGGATTGTGTCAAGGTTGGGGAAGAAAATCGGCTGTGCCCTTCCAAAGGAACCATCATGACATTAGCCTGGAGCGATTTAGGGATGCAGTTTTTAATCGTCGTCCTCAAGAATGCTCAAAATTTAAGCGACGGCGGGGTTCTAACCTTGGACCGAGGACGTTTTGATTAGTAATTAAACACACTACCCTCCCTTTTTTCATTATTGTTCTGTGCAGTTGATCGGGGTGGACGCAGTATGGCACCTGTCCTAGTTTATCGTTGATTATTTAACTGCGTTTCATCTCATTACAGAGGCCAGCCGGCCCTCTGACCGAACACGCTGAGCTACCGTGCCGACTTTCTTCTTCTCTTGTGAAGTGTACCAAGCCCTAGACTACAGGTTAAGCCCTGTCACACAAGTAAGGGAGGGAGACCAGCCAGTTGTGAGACAACTCATTACTCTTTCGCTTTTACAAGTATTTGTGCCAAGCCATTCACAAATCACGTGACTCCGAATGATGCAGAATGTAGAGTTTTCCCTATGAAAGGCGCTCTGCACATAATTACTTGATAGGCAGGTCTCTTGTCCTAGGGGTGGGAAACTGTCCCTGAAGGCGAAACAATCAACAAAGATCAACTGCATGAGGATGCAAAAGGCAATGGAAACCACTGCATTAAGGACACGTAATTTGCATCCACAGGACATGTGTCCTGTAATCGAAGAAGTATCATAATGATCTCTCCTTTAGCAAAAGATTCCGGAGTAGTCCCCCATTCGGATCCCCGGGAGGGGACTGCCAAGGGGTAGGTTACCATATGAAAAATATTGAATAATCAACGAACTAATAACTTTCTACGAGTCGGGGCGTGGAATGTCAGAATCTTGAATGTGGTAGGGAAACTAGAAAATCTGAAAAAGGAAATGCAAAGGCTCGGTCTAGATATAGTAGGGGTCAGTGAAGTGAAGTGGAAAGAGGACAAGGATTCTTGGGCAGATGAGTATATAGTAATATCAACAGCAGCAGGAAATGGTATAATGGGAGTAGGATTCGTTATGAATAGGAAGGTAGGGTAGAGAGTGTGTTACTGTCAACAGTTCAGTGATAGGGTTATTCTTATCAGAATCGACAGCAAACCAACACCGACAATAATACTTCAGGTATACATGCCGACGTCGCAAGTTAAAGATGAAGAGATACGGAAACTGTATGAGAATATTGAAAGGGTAATAGACTATGTAAAGGCAGATGAAACTGTAATAGTCATGGGGGACTGGAATGCAGTTGTAGGTGAAGGTGTAGAAGAAAAGGTTACAGAAGAATATGGGCTTGGAACAAGAAATGAGAGAGGAGGAAGATTAATTGAGATCTGTAATAATCTTCAACTAGTAATAGCGAATACTCTGATCAGGAATCACACGAGGAGGAGGTATATTTGGAAGAGGCTGGGTGATACGGGAAGATTTCAGTTAGATTACATCATGATCAGACAGTGACTCAGATACTGGTTTGTGGGGCGTACCCCGGAGCAGATATGGGCTCAGATCACAAGACAGTAGTGATGAAGAGTAGTCTGAAGTTTAAGACATTAGTCAGGAAGAATGAATACGCAAGGAAGTGTGATACGGAAATACTAAGGAATGACGAGATACGCTTGAAGTTCTCTAAGGCTATAGATACCACAATAAGGAATAGGTCAGTAGGGAGTACAGTTGAAGAGGAATATACATCCCTATAAAAGGCGATAACAGAGGTTGAAAGGAAAACACAGGTACAAAGAAGGTAATTGCGAAGAGAACTTACTTTAATTGATTGATGAATGGAGGAAGTACAAAAATGTTCCGGGAGACTTAGGAATACAGAAATACAAGTCCCTGAGGAATGAAATAAATAGGAAGTGCCGGGAAGCTGAGCAGAAATGGCTGCATGAAAAATGTGAAGAAATCGGAATAGAAATGATTCGCGGTAGGACTGACTCAGCATACAGGAAAGTAAAAACAACTTTCGGTGACATTAAAAGCAAGATTGATAACATTAAGAGTGCAACGGAAACTCCACTGTTAAATGCAGAAGAGGGAGCGGCTGTGTGGAAAGAATACATTAAAAGCCTCTATGAGGGGGAAGATTTGTCTGATGTGATAGAAGGAGGAAGGGGTGTCGATTTAAAAGAGGTAAGGGACCCGGTATCAGAATCTGAATTTAAAAGAGCTTTGGAGGACTTAAGAGCAGATACGAAAGGAGGGATAGATAACATTCCATCAAAATTTCTAAAATCGTTGGGGGAACAGGCAACAAAAAGACTATTCACGTTGGTGTGTAGAATGTATTAGTCTGGTGACATACCAACTGACTTTCGGAAAAACATCATTCACAGAGTCCCGAAGACGGCAAGAGCTGACAAGTGCGAGAATTATCGCACAATGAGCTTAACAGCTCATACATCTAAGATGCTGACAAGAATAATATACAGAAGAATGGAAGAGAAAATCGAGGGTGCGCTAGATCAGGATCAGTTTGGCTTTAGGAAAGGTAAAGGCACGAGACAGGCAATTCTGACGTTGCGGTTAATAACGGAAGCGAGACTAAAGAAACAATCAAGACACGTTCATAGAATTTGTCGACCTGGAAATACATCTACATGGTAACTCCACAATTCACACTTAAGTGCCTGGCAGAAGGTTCATCGAACGTTTTTCATACTACTTCTCTACCATTTCACTCTCGAATGGGGCATGGGAAAAAGGAACACCTAAATCTTTCCATTCAAGCTCTGATTTCTCTTATTTTATTGTGATGATCATTTCTCTCCGCGTAGGTGGGTGACAACAAAATGTTTTCCCATTCAGAAGAGAAAGCTGGTCATTGAAATTTCTTAAATAGATCTCGCCGCAAAGAAAACCGCCTCTGTTTCAGTGACAGCCACCCCAACTCGCGCATCAAATCAGTGACACTCTCACCCCTATTGCACGATAACACGAAACTAGCTGCCCTTCTTTACACTTTTTCGATGTCCTCCGTCAATCCTACCTGGTAAGGATCCCACACCGCGCAGCAATATTCCAGCAGAGGACGGACAAGTGTAGTGTACGTTGTCTCTTTACTGGGTTTGTCGCTTCTTCTAAGTGTTCTGCCTACAAAGCTCTGTCGTTGTTTCTCCTTCACCACAATATTATCTATGCGGTCTTTCCAATTTAAGTTGTTCGTAATTGTATATCCTAGGTATTCAGTCGAATTAACAGCCCTTAGATTTGCGCGATTTATCGCATACCAAAATTTTGCGGATTTCTTTGAGTATCCAAGTGCATGATTTTGCACAGTTCTTTGTTTAGTGCCAATTGACACTTTTCGCACCATACAGAAATTCTCCCTAGATCATTTTGTAATTGGAATGGATCATCTGATGATTTTACTAGACGGTAAATTACAGCGTCATATGCAAACAATCTAAGGGGGCTGCTCAGATTATCACGTAGATCATGCACGTAAATCACGGACAGCAGAGGGCCTATGACACTACCTTGCGGAACGCCAGATATCACTTCTGTTCTACTCTATGATTTACCGTCTATCACTACGAACTGTGACCTCTCTGAGGGGAAATCACGAATCCAGTCACACAACTGAGACGATACTCCATATGCACACAATTTGGTCAATAGTCGCTTGTGAGGAACGATATGAAAAGCCTTCTGGAAACCTAGGAATATGGAATCGATCTGAGATCCCTTGTTGACAGCACTTATTACTTCATGGGAATAAAGAGCTAGATGTGTTGCACAAGAGCGATATTTTCTAAATCCGTGTTGGTTATGTATCAATAAGTCATAATGTTCGAGTACAGTATATGCTCCAGAGACCTACTGCAAATTGAGGTCAGTGATATGGGTCTGTAATTCAATGGGTTACTGCTATATCCTTTCTTGGTTACTGGTGTCAGCTGTGCTACTTTCCAGTCTTTAGGAACAGACCTTTCGTCAAGTGAGCGGTTGTATATGATTGCTAAGAATGGCGCTATTGTGTCTGCATACTCTGAAAGGAACCTGACTGGTATGCCATCTGGACCAGAAGACTTGCCTTCCTTAAGTGATTTGAGTTGTTTCGAAACACCTAAGATATCTACTTTTATTTCACTCACGCTAACAGCTGTTCTGGTTTCGAATTCTGGAATATTTACTTCATCTTCTTTCATGAAGGGATTACGGACAACTGTATTTAATAGCTCCGCTTTAGTTACACCATCATCGGTAACGTTTCCATCGCTATCGCGCAGCGTTAGACAATGTAAAATGGTGCTAGATGTTCGAAATTCTTAGAAAAATAGGCATACGCTAGAGATAGAGACGAGTTATATACAATATGTGCAACAGCCAAGAGTGGAAGACCAAGAACGAAGTGCCCGTATTACAAAGGTTGTAAGACAATGACGTAGTCTTTCGCCACTACTGTTCAGTATGTACATCGAGGAAGCAATGATGGAAATATAAGGAAGTTTCAGGTGTGGAATTAAATTTTTAGGTGAAAGAGTATGAATGATACGATTCACTTATGACATCACAAACCTGAGTGGATGTGGAGAATAATTACATGATTTGCTGAATGGAATGAACAGTCTAATTTGTACAGAGTATGGATTGAGAGTAAATCGAAAAAAGACGATGGTAATGAGAAGTAGAATACATGAGAACAGCGAGAAAATTAATATGGGGATCGATGGTCATGAAGTAGATGAAATTAAGGAGTTCTGCTACTTAGGCAGTAATATAACGAGTGACAGACTGAGCAAGGAGGACATCAAAAGCAGACGAGCAACGGCGAAAAGTGCTTACCTGGCCAAGAGTTTTCTACTAATGTCAAAAATCGGCCTTAAATTGAGAAAGAAATCTCTGAGAATGTATGGCTGGAGTACAGCATTGTATGGTAGTGAAACATAGACTGTGGGAAAACCGGAACGGAAGAGACTCGAAGCATTTGAGATGTGGTGCTACAGACGAATGCTGAAAATCAGGTGGGCTTATAAGGTAAGGAATGTTTAGGTTCCGCGCAGAATCGGAGAGGAAACAAATATGTGGAAAACAATGATAAGGAGAAGGGACAGGATGATAGGACATCGGTTAAGACGTGAGGGAATGACTTCTAAGTTACTAGAGAGAGCTGTAGACGGTAAAAACTGTAGAGGAATACACAGATTGTAATATATCCAGGAAATAATAGAGGACGTAGGTTGCAGGTGATACTCTGAGATGAAGAGGTTAGCACAGGAGAGGAATTCGTGGCGGGCCGCATCAAACGAGTCAGAAGACTGATGCCAGCGCGCCCTCCCCCCCCCCCCCCCCCTCCAAAAAAAAGGCAGGTGTCTTCTGTTACAGATTTCTTTCCTGGAGGGTTCTCCGTGTGCAGACATCACTATTAGACAACGTTTCCTGGCTCGTCTCGGACGAAATGTGCACATCCTGCTGAGTTGATGGTTCAAATGGCTCTGAGCACTATGGGACTTCACATCGATGGTCATCAGTGCCCTAGAACCTAGAACTACTTAAACCTAACTAACCTAAGGACATCACACAACACCCAGCCATCACGAGGCTGCTGAGTTGATCAAAGACGGCAACAGAGAGAAGTTTTTGGTACTGAGCCAGTGACTTATTTTGCAGCCACTTCTGCCGCCACTTATAGATTATGTGTATGACGAGATTCCACCGCAAAAGCAAAGTGAACTGTAGGGAAAGGCAATCATTTGCAATGATGTTCAGTAATTTCATTCTGAAGACATGTTTCCACACAGAGTTTGAAAATACTTCCAACTCTCACAGTAGTTGACAACACATATACTTCTGTTGTCCTTCCTGTCTCTATGCATTGAACTTTGGCAATCTCGGTAGACCTGCCGGGAATGTAATTATTTTTTCCAAATAGACATTCAAATGGATCACATTCCAGATCCCTTATCCAGATATCCCACGGCATTAGCGTGATGATTTCAATGACTGTTTAACCATTTCCTATTAAATGAAATACGTATGTGTAGTCAACTGAGTACATTGAGACTTTGACCAATTTTGTAGTGAGACGAATTGTTTTTCCGTTATTTCGATGAGTCATGATTTACTTATATCAGATATACAGTGCCATATTAAAATATTTAATTAAAGATTCTGATTAAGGTACCCCAACCACATATTGCGATAGGGTGTAAGCTTACAATTGTCCTGTAAAATATTGCACTAGCCACAATGCAACCACACTGTCAATGCTGTTGTCGAACACAGGATGAGGTGGTGGATACTCACAAGTAACTGGAAATACTACTGAATATTTTTAAACAATTGGCAGCTGCTGCAACTGTGTGTGTTGAAGAGCTCTCCAGAGTTGTATACCAGAGATACCAAAGGTACCTAAAGTAGTGTTATCTCCAGTGGACCCAGTCTTCTCTGCAGGAGGTATGGGATTTGTCACTGCTTGGCCGCTTAACTGTGAGTGGAGTGTAAGTGGTAAGGATGGATGCCCTGTACAGTGAGGGACGGAGACTGGAGAGAAATTATGCTCTTATACCGATGCCTGCATCTCACAAGTTCGAGTTGCTATCTTTCATTGAAACTGAAACTGAGGAAACAAGACTCACTTCCCTTGTCGGGATATCTACTGCGGACTGTGCCCAGAGGAGGCAAACACAAAAGTTAGGGGTCTATTAATCGTAAACAGTCCTAGCCTGTGGGAAGTAATGATACCCCTTTGGGAAATGGCCGCAAGGGACAAGAAGAACACCTGGCGAACTCTGTGTGTATGCCTGTGGGCCGTATTGATGAGGCCATTCCGATAGACCTCGAGGGAACAGGGTGCGTACAGCTGCCGATTGTAGCGTACATTGGAACAAACGATAACTATCGTCTGGGCTCTGAGACCGTACTTGGGTCATTCCAGCAAGGAGCAGAGAAAGTTGGGACCAGCCTTGAGCATGAAGTTTCAACGGAGTTTCGACGAATTGAACCAGAGACTTCGAATGTTCTGTAACAAACCAGGCTGCGATTCTCTGGACTAGCGCCATAGGGTTGAGAAGCGTAAGGTCTCCCTAAATGGGTCAGGTCTGCAATGAACATCAGAAGCTGCCACCCATGAAGCTGTCTGTGTGTGGTGAGCACACAAGGGTTTTTTCGGTTAGGTGACTTTCCAACCTGTCCAGATAATGACAGCTGTAGGAGACCCTAAAGTATTCGTCTAAGATCCAACAAAGGAACCCCACCTACCCCCCCCCCCCCCCCCCCCCTTGACAAGAGCATTCAAACCGTAATAGTTTAACCTTCGAAGAATTCACCAAAAAGTGCCAGAATTTAAAGCGTTCCTGAAAAGTAGTGAAGCTCACGTAACAGTAGGTACAGAGAAATGGTTAAATTGAGATTTTTGGAAAACTTTAAGCTTATGTAAAAAGGCTAGGCAAATGGGAACTGAAGAAGGCGCATTTGTCGCAGTAGGCGAGAAACGTAGATCCACAGAGATTCAAATTGAAGCTCTATGCGTAATTGTTTGGACCAAACGCATTATCAGGAGTGGGCATATATATTTATAACTGATCCATCTATCGCCCTCCAGACTCATCTCCACACGTATCCAAAACCTTTCGAGAAAACCAGAGTTTGCTAGTGCGTATGTTCCGTAACTATACTGTAATAATCAGTGGGGACTTAGTCATCCAACAATCAGTTGGGAAAATTACAGCTTTGTTAGTAATGCACATAACAAGGAATCCTGTGAAGCATTACAAGATGCTTTCTCTGAAAACTACTTAGAACAGGTAGTTCAGAAACCCACTCACGATGGTATTGTATCTAATGGCAAAGAATGGATCCTGTCGCTTCGAGGGTGTCCATATAAAAACTTTTATCAGCGATAACGAGACGATTGTGGGAACAATGTTTACCGAAGTACAAAGGGCAACTAAAATAGGTAGGAAGATTTATATTTTATGTGAGCAAAATAAGAAAGGGGTAGTGTCATATCCCTACGAGGAAATAGGAACTTCCAACTCAGAACTGTAGCAAGCAGAGAAACTATGGCTGATGTTGAAAAGATAAGTTGATCATGCACTGGATAGATTGTACTCAGTAGTACAGTTCATGATGAGTGGAACCCTCCATAGTATACAATGTACAAGTTCAAAAGCTTAGATAACCGTGCACTGGATAGAAATGTACCCAGTATAATAGTTGATGAGTGGAGATATGCTCAATGGTATAAAGCCACTGTAAGGAAACTTCTAAATAAATAAAGACAACTGCATAGTGGGTGTAAAAAAAGCACAGAACTACAACTAGGGAGATAATGAAGTTGTTTATCTGTCAAGAAATGAGTGACTCCTCAAGTGACTAACATGCCAGAATATTGTCGAATGATCTTCCGCTAAAGCCAATGAAATTCCGCTTCAATGTAAAGGCTGTTAATGGCATCAGCTCTCATGCGGACGAGGCAGGTAATGAAATGGAGGGCAGCAAAGCAAAAGCAGCAATGTCTAACTCTGTTTTCAAATCTTCCATTACAAAAGAATACGCACGAATATTACTTCAATGTATTTTAGTATCACTGACAAGAAGCATGAAATGAAATTAGTCTCACTGGCGTTGAGAAACAGCTGCAACTGCTAAAATGTAAGAACACTCCATGCTCCAATGGAATCCAAATCAGATTCTATACTGAATTTGCAGCTGAGTCCTCCAGCTCAACCACCTCTCCTGTCAACAGCACATGGAGATACACAAAAAACTATCCCACAGTGATATGCTTTATTATTAAAATTCAGGGAGTACACATTCCAGGAACAGTATTGTTTCCTCTTTCAAATGTGTCCCGAAAAGAAAAGAAATTTAAAATTGGAGTTAGTTAATCCGCTCACCCTACCATTCGGGAATGGTAAAGGAAGGAAAGGAATGGTGTATGAAATATTCTCTGCTACATAAAATAAGGTGAGATCTACATCTACATAAATACATCGCAGTTCACCACGTAGTGCAATCTGCTATAACTGCTAGTCAATTCCTTTAAGCTACACTAGTAAATGAAGCAAAGGTAAACCATCTATAACCTTCCATCCCTTATTTTGTCATCTCGGTCCTTACGCAATATATACGTTGGTGACAATAGGCCATTTTGTAGTCAGTCGCAGGCGGAAGTACTTGTTCTCTTAGTATTTCGTAAAAAGAACGTTTTTTCCTTCACAGATTGCGTTTCGATTTCACGGAGTACTTTAGCAACACCCGAAGTTGGTCCATCCTACCGGTAACAATTCCACCAGCACAGCTCTGAATTCCCTCGATGTCTTTCTTTAACCGGACCGAACAGTACTAACATATGGGTTGCACAAATTTTCTGCGAGCGGTCTCCTTTATAGAGGACTCACGCTTCACCAGAAGTCTACCAAAAAAACCGAAATCGACATTTCGCCTTCCCTAATACTGACGTCGCTTTGTAATGTTACACGTCGATATCTAAATGACCTGACTACGTCATGTAGCCAACCTTGAAGTGATGGGTTTTCATTCTCATCTTTTCCATCCAAGGATCAGGTATAACAGTGACCTGTTCCCGTCCCTACAATCCATCCGTCCCTTACGACTAATTCTCTGCCTCTAGTCGGGTGATAATTCGTTATGTTTAGCTTTCCGTAACTCAGTCAGTAAAAACATAACCCCCTGTAAGTCCGCTTTGATTTCTTTCTTTCTGTCTGTCTCTCCGACTAATAAGACCAATTTTTCTCAGGATGATCTAAAATTAGGCAAGAAGCAGAGTTTCACAGTGCAAGTAAAGGAGAAATTCTAAAGTTGTCAATTTGTAACTGTATCATATAAAAAAAAAATTATTTCACATTTCCTGCCTGTCTATCTCTCTGTTCAGACACATTTTTCTCAGGAAAACTTTAAGTTATCAAGTTGAAGTTTACTTATATATTAAGACATACGATCTCTTGGCGGTGTAAAAAAATCATTATTCTAAGCCAATGAAGTCGATAGGTATGGCTTTCGATAGTGTACCCTTTCTCTCAGGAACAGGTATGGGTGTCAAGTCCAAATTTACGTCTGTCGAATACTAGGGTCTACGGTCCCATGGAAGTGTAAACAATTTAAGCTTCTGATTCAGCGGATGACCTTTTGTGTTTCATGCTTTGATATTCGCGAACTCATTGGGCAATATTGGTTAAATATCTGTATAGAAGTTCGACCTGATGGTGTCTGGGAACGAAGAGATTACGGGATAGAATCTTGGACAGACCGTGTATTTTCCAGTTTTGGTTTTAACGTATCCTTCATCTCTCATCGATGTGGGGAGTCACTAGAAGCAGCAATAGGTTCTGATTTCACGTTAAACTGTACGCCCGTTTCCCAGTTTGATAAGTGGGGAAGTTAGGGACATGCAAATAGCCAAAGTGGCGTTCAGTAGAACGACTTGTTCCATGCCACTGGGTCACACTGCAGCATTAGTATTGTCTATATATTAGTATCCATATAAATAATTAACTTTCCGCAGAGCTTACAAAGGGAGAGTTGTACTTACAATTCCCTGACTTTTTTTCAGTCATTCTATCAACATGATCATTCCATTTCATTCTACTCTCTTCTGTCTTGTCATTAAGAGAAGAGATTTTTAAATATGAAGTTAATGTTTCACTCCTTATTTCATCCGTTATATTACAGTCCCTTACTTATCTCATGAATATCATCTCAGCTGGCTGTATACATGATTCTTCTTTCATGATCTTTCTTCCACGATTTGGATCCAAGTATATGATTAGGTACAGCCATAACTTTATGGAATTCCATTTGTATCTTCTTTCTTGTTTTCGTTTCCAACTTTTCTTACTCATCTTCATTAACATTGTGTCACAATTAGAAGAAGCTTCCTCCGGGCGGGGTGGCCGAGAGATTCTAGGTGCTTCAGTCTGGAACCGCGCGACCGCTACGGTCGCAGGTTCGAATCCTGCCTCAGGCATGGATGTGTGTGATGTCCTTAGGTTAGTTAGGTTGAAGTAGTTCTAAGTTCTAGGGGGCCTAATGACCTCAGATATTAAGTCCCATAGTGCTCAGAGCCATTTTAGAAGAAGCTTCCAGTCATCACATCAAATGGAAATCCTTTCATACCTTTACATGTAGATGTGGATATCTCCCTCCGTCACCCTGAACAGCATATATGGAAATTTATTTCCTGTGTAGGGTCCTTACATACAATGTAAGGATCTTCTCTGTGCACTTCGCAGTTGTGGAATTGCAAGTGAAAGTTGGGAGAAGGCAGAGTGGCGAGGCGCGTACAGGAGGCCATCCGTTTGCGCGCGCGCGCGCGCGTGTGTGTGTTGTGTAGTGCGAGTGCACGGCTGCTTAACCCGCCGCCGCAGTTGCCGCGGGCCCGCACACCTTGTTACGTAGGGACACAGGGCCCGCCCTAAGAGGCGCCCGCGGCACTTAGGGCCTCGTTAGTCTGCGACAGCGCCCTGCTCCTGAGGGCGGCGCCCTTGGCTCCATGGCTCCTACCAATGCAGACAGCCTCGGCCGCGTTTCTACTGCCGAGCAGTGCCGTAATGAGGTTACTGCTATAACCGGATATGTGTTTGTCACCACGGGAAAAAACCACAAGCGGAAAGGCTTCCTCTCGTATCGAATGGCTTACACACGGATCTTATCAAGACACGAAACTGAGATCAGTTTAAGTAACCCTGCCAAACCGCCCACTATCAACTCTGAACTTTAAGGTTGCTTCCAGGCGAAATGCGGGGAAAGGGGAAAAATAAATCCAAACCAACTGGATCCCCTTGCTTTCCTCTTCATACTTAATAGTGTAGCGACCCTTTTTTCTATCCTGACTTCCTTCTCTTGCATGAAAGTAGGAATGTTAATCTATCTATACATTGACTGGTTTTGAGGGGTTTTGTTTTATCCCGGCTAGTTCTTACTTAATAGTGTAGCGACCCTTTTTTCTATCCTGACTTTCGTCTCTTGCATGAAAGTAGGAATGTTAATTTATCTATACATTGATTGGTTTTGAGTGGTTTTGTTTTATCCCCGCTAGTTCTTAAATTCCCATGAACCATAGACCTTGCCGTTGCTGGAGAGGCTTACGTGCCTCAGCGATACAGGTAGCCGTACCGTAGGTGCAACCACAACGGAGGGGTATCTGTTGAGAGGCCAGACAAACGTATGGTTCCTGAAGAGGGGCAGCAGCCTTTTCAGTAGTTGCAGGGGCAACAGTCTGGATGATTGACTGATATGGCCTTGTAACACTAACCAAAACGGCCTTGCTGTGCTGGTACTGCGAACGCCTGAAAGCAAGGGGAAACCACGGCCGTAGTTTTTCCCGAGGGCATGCAGTTCTACTGTATGGATAAATGATGATGGCGTCCTCTTGGGTAAAACATTACGGAGGTATTCGTATCTCCGGGCGGGGACTACTCAGGAGGACGTCGTTATCCGTAGAAAGAGTACATGTTCTGAGGCATCAAGGGATCACAAATTTAGTATTGGAGGGCAGCGTGGAGGGTAAAAATCGTAGAGGGAGACCAAGAGATGAATACACTAAGCAGATTTAGAGGGATGTAGGCTGCAGTACGTACTGGGAGATGAAGAAGCTTGAACAGGATAGAGTAGCGTGGAGAGCTGCATCAAACCAGTCTCAGGACTGAAGACAACAACAACAACAAACAGTTCTTAAATTAACCCCAGTGAGTCAGTGCACGTATTGTCTTCCCAGTTTAGAAGGAAAAAACCATAAGTAAGTTAATACTAGTGTTTTCAATAGATTCTCGTTCACTTGTTTCAGTTACTAGTCTGTAGTTTGTTCTTGGTGAAAATCACGTAACCTAATTATTTATGAACCTAAACGGAAGTAAAGTTCAAGACGAATTGACTGTTTCAAATTAACACCTTATTTTATTTAACAATAATTATTAATAAATGAGTTCATTCACACGATCGCATTCAAAGGGGTTCTTTGATTAAGTATCTAATCTGGAATCCCGTCAATATCAGAGATACTAAACAATGTTCTGTTACTTTCGATAAAAAGATTGTTCCCGTTTAATATCCGTAAACTGTCACGAACTATGATTACTAGTCGCGTGGAGTTGAGCTTTTCCACTATCGCAATACAAAGTCCGAATCTGTCCAAAAATCGTTAATTCCGTAAAATATTTAAATCTTCACACGAAGTGACGTTAAAGTCAGAGAGATTATTTATCACCTTCCCGTTCCTCTAATATGAGAAAAGTTCTAATTAGGATCTGAAATTAATGCTTCCCAAAAATCAATGTCGTTGCGATTTGTTCTTGCGCCCTGGTTTAATAAAGCTCCTATTGTTGCTTCCTAAAGCTGTACGTCCTATTTGACTTCGAACAGACTAGATGATAGAGACTGGAGTATCATAATTGCATTGTATGTCTATTTATACTTTAGTAAACGCTATCTTTGGTGGTCAAGACCTACGTTCTGTGACTATATTATTGATTTTCTCATATATAAGAATAACAAATAATTTAACCTTCCTATCGTTTTTTCCCCCTCCCATGTTTCCAAAATTTATGACTAAAATTCTTTTCTTTTTCTATTATTTTTCTACTATAGATTTTCCTGTGTTTGTCTCTTATTTCTATTTCGTAAATTACTACTTGTGGAGGGGCTTGGGACATTTTCTGAATTTATATTTCGAGGGCATGGGAGCTAATTTGGGAGCTATTTCGGTTTATTAACACCGACAGGCGTTGTAGGTGTTACAATAGCTACAAGATTCTAAGTTTGTTCATTTTCTATCTGCCCCATTCACTGAATTTCAAGTTCCCTGTTACTGGTTTGTCAGATTTGGTTCCCTTGACGTTTGTAACATTGCAGTCCACTTAACACACATACATTAAATTGGAAAAAAAGTTTTCTTTCTTTCGATCAGAGGTGAGACCTTCATAAACTGACCAGAAAGCGGGACCAAGCGAGGTGTGCGCTGAGAATAAGACTCTAGAAGAACATTCCGAAGACGCTGGGTTCAGGCTCCATCCTGTAGCACTACATTAGTTATACTGTGGTCCACCTGTAATGACCAGCTAGTCGACGGAACGCTTAAGCCTGGTGTTCCTCCATTCCTTTCGGAAACTAGGTGTTGAACTACTGTCTCGTCGCCCCTGGTAGCTGAGCAGTCAGCGTGACGGAGTATCATCGATTCCCGGCTGGGTCGGAGATTTTCTCCACTCAGGGACTGGGTGTTGTGTTGTCCTGATCATAATTTCATCCCCATCAACACGCAAGTCACCGAAGTGGCGTCAACTCGAAAGACTTGAACCAGCCGAACGTTCTACCCGGCGGGAGGCCCCAGCCACATGTCATTTCCATTTCCATTACCTTAGTCTCAAAAAGACTTATGGTGTACATTCACATCAAATTATGTTTCAGCTGTGAACACGAAGTCATAAACACGATACTGTTATTAAACATGATCGTCAATGTAACTGAGGTGTAAATTATGGACGAATATAAGCCAAATAAGGGGCACTGTAGTTCATATTCTTTACTTGCAAACAAATGTCCCCGTTATTTTATTAATTTGTTGCATAACTTAAGTGTCAGTCCCTACTTCTGCACTGATGCATGTGGATGCGGAAAGGATTACTTCTCCTCTCAGAAACTGCAGGCTTGTGTTTACTTCGTATAAAACAGCTTACATTGAACAACGAATTCTATACGGGATCCCTCAGTCGGTTTAGTAGACGGCGTTCCCCAAGGACTTGTTCTGCGGTTACGGGAACATCCTGCCCGGAGCTCGGTGCCCATGCGGTTAGTTCGAATATGAACCGTGACCCACCATTTTGCAACTGTGATTTCATTTGCACAGCTGCGGACGTGGTTTCTGTCGAGCGGGTTAACACCACTGCCACAATTTATATATTTCATGGTGGTGTATTCTGGCTTTGCAGTTAGTTGATAAAGATAGCATATGCGTTTGGCTTCTTTTATAAAAAATGGCTCTGAGCACTATGGGACTCCACTACTGAGGTCATTAGTCCCCTAGAACTTAGAACTAGTTAAACCTAACTAACCTAAGGACATCACAAACATCCATGCCCGAGGCAGGATTCGAACCTGCGACCGTAGCGGTCTTGCGGTTCCAGACTGCAGCGCCTTTAACCGCACGGCCACTTCGGCTGGCGCTTCTTTTATATCTGAAGCAGTTTCTGTGGCGTGTAATACATTTTTGTTTAATTTATATAACATATGAGTTATCTAGTAGTTACGAGTATGTTACTATATTACGTTTTTTCTTGTTATTCTCTTATTTTTCAGGTTAGGAACTAAGGCCGATTTTCGGCGACGTTTCAACAACATTTATATCGCAACTGTCACTATGTCTTTACCCTTCGTCTTTTGCGTGTACTGTAGCATATATTTGCTTGGTTTGATATAAATATAAGAAGGATTTGGCACACTGGAAGAGGCAGAACAGTTGGAACTTAGAGTAAACAACAACAAAAAACACAGTATCTCTTTGCTTCGAGGAGGAAATATGCTGTTGTTAAAGAGAAGTATATTAAGTTGAACAGAGACAATTATGAGATATGTGAGAAGTTCCAATTCCTGGGAGGGCTGCTTAGGGATGATAGCAGAATAAGTGAATAAATAAAATCTATGATTGCTGCAGGAAACAGAGCTCACTGGGCCCTGATCAAGATCCTTCAGTAACGTAGCGTGAGTACAAAATCGATGGCGACTGTCTATCGAACAGTCATAAGACCGGCGGCAATGTATGGCTCAGAAACATGGACAATTACGGTAGTAGAAAAAATGGTTCAAATGGCTCTGAGCACTATGGGACTTAACATCAGTCCCCTAGAACTTAGAACTACTTAAACCTAACTAACGTAAGGACATCACACACATCCATGCCCGAGGCAGGATTCGAACCTGCGACCGTAGCAGTCCCGCGGTTCCGTACTGCAGCGTCTAGAACCGCACGGCCACCGCGGCCGGCAACGTTAGTAGAAGAAGAGCTCTTGAGAAGACGGGAGAGGAAAATATTGATAAAGATTTTTCGAGCCGTGTAGGAGGTGGAGCAATGGAGGATAAGGAGAAACAAGGAATTGGAAGAATTGTATAGAAATCGTGACTTGGTGACTGAAATTAAGTGTAACAGATTGACATGGCTGGGCAATGTACAGCGAATGCCGGAGGGTCGAGCTGTCAAAAAGGTTTACACAGGAAATCCAGGGGGCAAAAGGAGCAAACGGAGACCTAGTAAACGATGGCTGGAGGATGTGGAAAATGATTTGAGAAAGATTAGAGTCGGGAGATGGAGGAAACGAGCAGAATATCGTCAAGATTGGGCTGCGATCATCAGATAGACCATGGCCCTACATGGGCTGTAGCGCCAAGGAGTAATATGTGTGTGTGTGTTTGTTTCGTTACGTGTGGGTGTGTTATCGTTTGCGTGAGTGAATTGCATGTGTGTGTGTCTCTCTCTGTGTGTGTGTGTGTGTGTGTGTGTGTGTGTGTGTGTGTGTGAGAGAGAGAGAGAGAGAGAGAGAGAGAGAGAGAGAGAGAGAGGAAGAATAAGTTGTTACGTAGTCCAGTTATTTAGTCTGGTTATGTTTAAATTCTTGTTTGTTATTAATTTAGTGGCTAACATGGTCAGTGAGATACTTGCTTGTATTGATTTGGGCATTATTTATTATCTGTTTCATTGCAAGGGCTCTTTGTATATGGAAGTTTTCCTGTAGTCTGACGAGTTATAATTGTTTACTCTAATAATTTTCATGTCCAGTTCCACGTTGCTCGCTCCATATGCACGACGATTACATATTTCACAAAGGTTTCAAACACATTTCAGGATACTATACAGTTATATAGCAATCCCTGCGAGAAATTACGTTGTACTCGTATATTGTTTCTTCATAATTTAAGGTCAGATTATCGTTCCGAAAATACATCACGAGCCTCTTGTCGTCGAGACCATATAATCACTTGGAAGAAGAATGGTGAGTTTTTGTTCAGTCTCCTGTTTCTCCTGGCAACACATCGCTGTTTCAGCTCTTTTTAAGCTGACATGGCTTAAACCCACAAAAATCTGCACTTGATTGTGGCCTAAGGTCGAAATTCCAATCGTGAAATAAAGTGTTACAGTCACCGTAAATATGATATCTTTCATAAACATTGCTGTGTGGACCCTAGCGCCATTAACAAGTTTGCTCCATTCTGCCGGGGACACAGATGTAATGAAGTTTCCGAGAGGAACGTAGTATCCGAAAGGACATATCAGCAGTGAAGACATCGAAAGAGAACTGAAGATGTTCTCAACTCAAGAAACACTCAACGAATGCAGGAACAAATGATTTAACCATGTGCTTCATTTGGGAGAAATGCGATAATCGAAGAAACTTTTAAGTACCGACAGATAAGCAAAAAGGATCTGGGAAGACTGACCGCTGACTGGAACAGCTCCGAACATTTAAACGGTGAAGAAAATGACGACCACGACGATGATGATGCACAAACTAAGAAGTCGTCTTCAGCTTAAACTGATTCGGTCTCAGGTGCAATACCTCTCCGTTTGTCAGATTTAAGTACTATTATATTCGCCATGGATTATCCAATCTTCCAATGAATCGGCAGTTGGGAATCAATAAAGATCTGAACAGCCAGACCCACCTTCATTTTGTCATCTAAAGGATGTCTCTCTCTCTGTCCCTCCCTCTCTCTCTCTCTCATGTTCCACTTTGTGTCGTTAGTCTTCTGAATGGTTTGATCCGGCGTGCTACTCTGCCAGCACTTCCTGTGCAGCGCCAGGCTCTTATACCTAATGTCCTACTTAGTTGATACATATGTTCTCTACGTTCTTCCTCGTATCAAGTAAGTTATTTAAGATTTGATGATACATGTTTCATTATTCCATCATCTACTCAATGTTTTTCACACATTTCTTACCTCACTTACTGCTCACTTACTGCTCACTTACTGCTTACTGCTGAGTTGTCTCACCATTCTTCTTGTCTACTGCTGATTGTAGCTCCACATCTCAAATCATTGTTCTCTTCATCATCACTTTCAACAACAGTTGCTACTATTATCTTGTCTTCTACGCCGTCTTTAGAAGTATTTTCAGCGTTGCGTCTGTTCGCGAATTCTGGTGGTCATGTTCGCAGTTTTTTCCAGCGTGTGCTACACTATTTCGGCCATTACAAATGATTCTATGCATAATATTCAATCTTCTTCAATTTTCATACTAGATATTTCTTGGTCAGCTTACAAATAAACCCATGTCAAATTTTTTTAGCTACTTCCACACTTTTTACGGTCACTGTTTAACCCTGTAACATCGTATTTGTGAGTTGCTAAGCATAAGGACACTGCATTTGTAATGCTTTAAATTATGCAGCGTGTATAATCATTATTGGCAGCAACCGCTAAAGGTGAAAATAAACGAAATCGAAATGTAGTGGTAGTAGTAGCTTTATTCATCTGTAATTATCTTTTTACAAGGCTTTAGGACACGTCTAAGTTTTTACAACTTTAGATCAATTTAAAATAAGCTAATTCGTATACACATATATTTACAGACTTCTAGTGAGAGAGAATCATTAGCGTTACTCCTGGTATACAACACGTTTTTTACAAATAACTTATTAAATAATGTAATGCCACATTATTAACTCGTATCTCATTATCAGTCACTGTACACACTATACACACATTGTTCCATAACACTTCATTCACTAAACACACACACACACACACACACACACACACACACATAAACAGGTGATCTCGGGGCCATTTTCTGTACCACAACCTCCCATTTGCTATCCTGAAAAACTGAGGCAGCATCCCTCCATAATGAGTGAGGTATTGAGCTCAGAAAGAGGAAGAGGTGTTAATATGGTGCTATGGATAGCTTGGGGGTTACTATTTCTACAAAGGAAAAAGGAAGGAAAAAACATAAAGTGAAAGTGTTATGTGATATGTTAGATGTTTAATAATCCTTATGATAATGATTTATTTGTATATCTTTTTTTTATCAAACCACAGCTCTGTTTTATCTAAGTAATCCTTCAAAGTAAAAAATGTACTGCATAAGAAGTACTTTTAGCTGCCTTTTTAAATAAGTGTATTTTTTCGATTTCTTTAATCTGTTTTGGTAATTTTTTGTACAGTTTTATTCCTTGGTAGAATATCTGTTTTGAGTTTTATGTTTATTTTTTGTTGGTAAATATAAGTTGAGTCTATCTTTTGTTGCATAATCATGGACAGAGCTGTTTGTGCAGTAATTACCAATGTAACTTTTGATGTGTACAAGTGACTGGTAAATGTATCCACATGGAGCACTTCAAGTCCCCAGAGTTTTTAACAGATCTTTAAAATGAGCTGAACTGCTGTTTTTGGTTATTATTCTTATGGCTCTTTTCTGGAGTTTGAAAATTGTGTTCATTTTTTGTGCCATAGCAAAGAATTGAGTGTACATATGAATAATACATAACTAAAAGACACTGCAAATTACACACTGATGATAGGATTCTTAGTGCATAACATACTGTTGACATTCTGTTTGCAAGTACATTTGTGTGTTAACACCACTTCAACTGAGAACCAATATTAATTCCTAGAAATTTTGCATTTGTTATACAGTCTATACAGGAGCGAACTACATTTAATTTAACATTGTCATTTTTCCTCTTGAAACTGAAATTCATGGCATTAGTTTTATTTATGTTCAATGTCACTTTACTGCTTATTGACCAATCATAAATTTCCTTCAGAGTTTCTTTTGCTTTCTCAGCGAGGATATCTTTTGTTTTCTCAGTGGGTTTTCTCAGTGACTATAATATTGCTGTCATCAGCGAAAAGAACTTTTTTACTGTGAGTAACACTATTGGGAAAGTCACTGATGTGTATCAGGAATAGTATTGGTCCTAATATGCTACCTTGTGGAACTCCTATATTAATGTATTTTGGTTCTGATAAGCGTTTTAGTAAACGTTTGTTTGAAGTATGTGTTATCTCTGCTCTTCGTACTCTATCTGCTAAGTATGATCGAAATCAGTCATTTGCTACCTCTCTTATTCCTAATGATAAGCGTTTTACTAAATGTTTGTTTGAAGTATGTGTTATCTCTGCTCTTTGAACTCTATCTGCTAAGTATGATCTAAATCAGTCATTAGCTACCTCTCTCATTCCTAATTCTGCTAATTTGTTTAATAGAATCTGGTGGTCCGCTGTATGAAACGCCTTAGAAAGATCCAAAAATATGCCTGTGACACACTCATCTTTAGCAAGAGTATCAAATGCAACTTTTGTGAATTGTACTATGGTAGACTCCGTATCTTTGCCACGTCAGAAACCAGACTGTGATTCGCTTAGAAGATTGTATTTATTCAAGTAATTCATTAATCTATCTCTCACAATTGCTTGTATTATTTTTGAGAATGCTGACAGCAGGGAAATGGGCCGGTAATTTTCTATGTCTTTTGCATTACCTTTCTTAAGCAAAGTACAATTCTTGCCTGTTTTAACTGCTCTGGAAATCTCCCTGATGTGAAGGATTCATTTATTATTTTTGTTAAGGGGCCTTGTATAGTCCCTATGCATTGGGATTTTTACAGGGTTTGGGCAAAAATATGGAAGAACGCGATAAATGCATGTTTTAACATGAACATGATGTTCGCCAGGGCTGCACGTTGTGCTGCTCTATTTGGCCACTGAAAGCACCTGTGCAGTGTCCTCTGTACGTAGCAGATGTCCGCCGTGTTCAGAACAGTGTACTGTGTAACTGTCAGTGCATTATGTCGGAGCTAATTGAAGCTGAACGAGGGAAAATGGATGGTGTTCCAACAGCAATTACTTCTTTAACCAAGGGGGCCAAGTTTCTGGTGTTTCAGGAGGCACCAATCGGTTTTTTATACACCGAACAAGGAGGCCGGAAACACATTATCCACTAAGTCAAAGAGCAGGTAATAGGAGTTTGTTCAGTGATCGTGGCAGATGGTTACTGACAAGGACTGTGACGAAAAATAGCAGTACAACTGCAAAAGTCACCAAAGCAGGTATGTCTCACTTAGAACCATCAGCTCCACAAGAACACGAAGGGAATAAACAGGTCCAGTGTTACCCATCACATACCTATCTAATTCGCTGTTCTTGTCAAAACACGGTTTTATTTAACGTATTTATTCAGTCCACAGTTACCGGTAGCCGAAGTGGGAAAGAAAGACAAAAAAATGGCTCTGAGCGCTATGGGACTTAACTTCTGAGGTCATCAGTCCCCTAGAACATAGAACTACTTAAACCTAACTAACCTAAGGACATCACACACATCCATGCCCGAAGCGGTATTCGAACCTGCGACCATAGCGGTGGCGCGGTTCCAGACTGTAGCGCCTAGAACCGATCGGCCACTTCGGCCGGCGAAAGAAAGACAGTTTGAATTCATTTTCCATATGTGCGTTTCCTAATAGGTCCTCATGTCCATATTCGTAATGTTCTTGAATAGATAATGCATCAGTGTATCGTCTGAGCGGAAGAGACCGCAGTTGGTACACTAAGTCAGTAGTTATCTTCGAGCATTGTCTTGCTTGCCACTAGTTACACCAAAGAAATTTCAAAGTAGTGTTGGAAATGTTTGGAGGTTGGTTGACCAATGTGGTAACAAGGCGGATGCCCACTACTGACGAGGTGGAAGATTCCTTTGTGGGAAGCCCTGTTCCGGCATTCTGCCTGTGGTTCCTGTACTGAAGAGTCTAATGTCTTCTGTGCTCCGTAACGTCATCTCGAGAAGGGTATACATGTGACACATGTGAAATACTTAAGACAGTAGTTAGAAAAAATGATTTCTCTTTTCACGTTATCAACAACGAATAGCATATGGGGGTGGGGAGATTTTAATAATTTTAACATATCTTTGGGCATGTGAATCTTTGGAACGTCAGGTTTCACTTTGCCAAGCCAATGGTCATGATAATACTGCATGTGTTTGTTTCTCAGATGAATTACAACGTGGGATTGTTATTAAGTAGAGAATATTTAAGTATTCCGTGTGCTCATTTTGATTAAATCATCTGGTGAGTAAACTATGGCACAGAATTTGTTTAATGGTGCTGTGCAGAGAAAAGAGAACGGAAGGGCATTACCAAAGTTGAATCAGTAATCATTTTTTATTCAATCATGTTGATTAGTTAAAATTTGTTGTTGAGATGGTAAGATAAGCTTAGTCTACATCACACACACATGGTAGGGGTACAACGGGTTAACACCCATGACTGTAGCGTCAATAGAAAGATTTCATGTGATAATGATAATTTGATTTAGTAATATTTCGTGTGAAGTGCTTCTGACTTTTGGTTCTCCGAGAGAGAATGAAGGTCAGTTGTTAGCTATTTGCCAGCGGCTCCATGCGGGTTGCATTGCACTGGGAAAAGATCTTCAATGTTCCCGAGTTCAAGATAGATTTGATAGGAAAAAACGCGTGTGTGAAATCTGAAAAAATATGGCGTGTGAAAGTAACTTGGTGTATGTAGAAGTGATGTTCGTAAAACAGAACTCACTACGAGAGCGCGAAAGTTTCTCAGAAGAGTTTGTAAGTGCAGCATTCCTTTTTTGCAGACTTTTATTCGTTCATGAGACGGACGTACGAAAACCGATGGTGTCAACGACAAATGCTTTCACTTTTACGACAAAAAAAAAAAAAAAAAACCGAGGCCATGCACGGACAGATCTCAACGTTGGGGAACAAACTGCAGCGTTGCTCGGTTTGGGGACGCTTGTAATGGAATTACTGCTGTCGTGCTCTGATCCCCCTGCGGAATTGCAGAGAGTCGTGACGCGCCCGAACAATGGATTGCGCTGTTAAGTCCCGTAATTGGTCCGTTAATTGCTATAGCGTGCTCGCGGTAGCCAGGTAAAACGTACATCGGCACAGAATTTGCTCTCAATGTGTAAACGAGATTTGAGTTTTGCTCTGAGATGGTCCTTCACGAATTCCACATCATTGTCGCTCTTCATCAGTAACTGTGCATTCTACAAATGTCTGTTCACTTCTGTCGAGAACGGTTCCAAGCATTAGCGCTGCTAACGATAAACAAATTTTAGTGTATCACTGGACCGTCATTAGCGCAGATATGAATTTTTTTTTACCAGCAGTATTATTTCTGTAGGGTCCGTGGTAGGATAAGGGCATATTTAATGAAGCTAATGGCGTTTGGAGTTATAAACAAGCGTCTCTAGAACACATTTTTTTCATGTTTTGCAAATATTGTTTGTCTAAGTATATCAAAATTTTGGAAGTGCATAGTGGATTCAAAATACTGAGACCGATAAATGTAGCTAATCAATAAAGTGGCGACTCAGAGCATTTTGTACATGCTCGAGATTTTCGTTTATTATACCTTGCTGCTGATGTTACGCGCTTAGTCATAAATTGTAGGGTATCCACCACACTAGGTCAGCGATCAAAATTAACATATGGTTTAATTTTGATGGAATCGTACAAAATACTTCTGTAATTATCTGTGCATTATATAAGGACAGACGTTGTACTGTTGCAGTTTCAATAGAATTCTTCGATGTGTGTCTGTGACGATATGGCGATACAATTAAGCCTCCGACATTTCGGCCAAAATTGTAAACAGAGTTAATCAGGACTGCTCTGATAAAATTTTCCAGGAAGAGAATCTGTGACGTCAGTAGTCTTATCACATCAAGACGTGGTCCCACGATCAGCATAATCTTACTTAAATGTACATCTGCGCTAAGAACGCTCTCCGACCGTATGCTATAGGATTATATAGTACGAATTTAGTGTTGATTTCCCTCAGCTCGAATACGTCGGTCATCTATCTTCTAATAACCAAAAACGTCATATCAGTTGGTATAAGAGCGTAGTTGACACTGCTATGTCATTCTACGTTTCCAATGTACGCGGTGCGTTTCTGTTATTTGTGTAATTATATTATTTTCATAAATGTGAATGCAGGTACATGTTTTGCTTAAAAGGTCTAAGTCTACTGTTCACTGCTTGGCTTCTGGAATTACCAAATTCGAATAATATTCCACTTTACAAACGCAAAGATGTAATGCGGCTTATGTCACCTACCTTTTCAGCGAGGAAGAGGAAGGTATATGCAATGCACAACAAATAAATACGCACAAACTGCTTGCAATGATACCTTCCCTAGAAGAAAGAGCTCGATCGTAGGAGGTAGTCGTGATGCAGGCAGTAAAATACTGCACTCTTTAATTAATATTTTGAAACATTTCCTCCCAAGAATCATACTAGAAATAGGTCAACAATTTGGCCGTCGGAAGAGAACGAGGAAGAGTGAGAAAGCATTATACATGATTGCAGGTCGGTTAAAAAAAATGTTAGGCGCTCTGATGTTTTGCCGCCATATTTATAACTTCCAGCATTCTCGAGTTTCCGCTCAGGGCGATAACAACAATATCTACATCAGTATCTAAAAGACACTTGACGGTGTGTGACTGAGGGAACTTCTGGAACCACTACTAACTGATCCTCCATTCCTGTTCTACTCGCTAATGGTGGTGGGAGAAACGATTGTCGACAAGGCTCTGTATTAGCTCTAATTTCCCCAATTTTCTCCTCGTGGTCATTTCGTGAGACGTATATGTGTGGAATTAATATGCTGTCTCACTGTTCCAAGGGAAGGATCCCCCGAAATTTCGATAGTGAACCTCTGCGTGATGTGCAACGCCTTTGTAGTAGTTATATGGATATGGTGTCTGTTCTTTCAGACATGCCCGAAAGAACAGACACCTTATCCATATAAGTATATAGTTCTGGCAATACCGGCTATGACCTTCTTCTTCTGTGTGGATGGACACATACTACCCCAACTCTTACAGGACTTGGTAACAATGTCTTCCACCAGTAATGAGTATGTTGGCTAGGGGCACTACAAATGTAGTGTGTGGACATATAAGGTGAGAATGTGGGTCTCGCGGGAGGCATGTGTGAGATAGTCCCTGCAGTCGCACTATCCTCTGTGCCCTTGGTGGCTCAGATGGATAGAGCGTTTGCCTTGTAAGCAGGAGATCCCGGGTTCGAGTCCTTGATGGGGGCACACATTTTCACCCGTCCCCGTTGATATATGTGAATACCCGGCAGCAGCTGAAGGTATTAACATATAATCCTAATTCCTTTGTAGTAGTGTCTGCGACTGGAGTTTGTTGAGAATCTCGCTTACGCTCACGCGCCGAGGAAACGATCCCGTGACGGGATGCACCGCTCTTCGTTGAATGTTCTCTGTCTGTTCTACCAGTCCTCCACGTTAAAGGTCTCAGATTGCGACAAATACTGAAGAACGGTCGAGCAAGCGCTCTGCAACACACTTCTTTCGTGGCTGAGTTGCATTTCCTAAAATGTTTCTTATGTATCTCAGTCTGGCATTTGCTTGTCCTACTGTTTGTTTTGTGTTATCCTTCCACTTCAGGTCTCCACGGATAGTTACTCCCAGACATTTTACGCTGCATCGAGCAGCTTGTCAGCAATAGTGTAGTTGTAAAGTAGTGAATACCGTTTCCTATGTGTGCGCAATGTGTTACATTTATTTACGATACTTCGGCAAGCACACTCATTGCCATCTTCAGTGGTTTCTGATTACTGCTACACTGCTCTAGTTGGCATCCTGTGTTGATTGGCTATGGCCCCTCCATCACGCCGCTCTTTTCGATATCTGACTATCCGTTGCAACCGGCGGTGCACGAAACAGCTGCGTGAAATTACGGTCGTTTACTGCTCAGACCGAGACTTCACACAACTGTTACGTACACCGCCAGCTGCAGCCGTATGGTGCATTGGATCTGAAGATCATCAGCATAAAAGGCCAGTAACGGTCATCATTTTTAAATAAATGATTATTTCAATTTAGACTGTTTTATTAATTGATATTTTATAATAGTACGCTGTAAAAGTTCAGAACCTTATTTCTGACAGTTAGGAATGCTTATCGAAACTGGTAGTCTTTCATAAGCCTCTAGATTTTCACAACCCGGGTATACTTCAACAAATGTGGCCGATAGCTATGACACAATCGCGTCTTGTTCACTATACAAGTTGAATAATGCATCTGACTTCTCCATATCAAGTCCTAATTAAAACTTACGGCACCACGAAAAATCAGCAACTGACGAGAATTGTGCTAATGGGTCTTTGTAGAATGTCCTGAAAGGACCGTTCTGGGATGTTAGGTTGTCAGGTTCTGTTGACAATTTATTAACAGACATAGAAATCCCTTCTGTCAACGTGAAGTCCGACTTTTGTCATCTCCATTTTGCATGCAGTCTATAATTTATTAACGAAATTTTGAATATACTCGCAGATAGGAAGGTAAAAATATTCCAATACTTACATTACCTTCGTTTCTCATTCTCCCTCGAAACGCAGAAAGTGGACTTCATATCAAATGGTACTCACCAAATAACAAAATTTTATCATTAGATTTCAGTCACCACACCTTCTTTTTTTATTCTACGTCGATTATTCTACGTAGTTTTGGAATGCAACCTAGGCACCACCACACCTTGATGGCTTGGCACATCTTAATAGTGAGCTGCGAAATAGTACTGTAAACAATAACCAGCTTTTAGACATTAGAGTTTGATTACCGCGTAGTTTGTAGGCTTTGTTTGATCAATAGATGGCAGCTTAAGTTGTATTACTTTTGGTAAATCAGGGACCTTGTTAAGTCCATCGTCATTTAGCGTCAGTGTTGTGTCACGGAAGCAGACTGTGTAAACATGTTTAACGTAACGTTCTGTTATGTTTCGCAGGTGAAATCATGCTGTTAAGGTGTGTTGTCGGAGAGGGAATAAAGCGGTTGTCACATCGAAATCACCTGGTAGGGTAGCGCGGTGGTTACCCCAACGGACTCACATTCGGTAGGACGACAGTTGAAAGCCTCGTCTGGCGATCCTGATTTAGTTTTTCCGTGATTTCCCTAAATCGCTTAAGGTAAATGCCTGTATAGTTCTTTCGAAAGGTCGCGGCCGCTTTCCCTATTCATCCTTCTTTACTGTGAGCTTGTGCTCCGTCTCTAATGACCTCGTTGTCGACGGGACGTTAAACACTAATCTCCTTTCTCTTCCTCCACGTCGAAGTTCGATCCGATCCGTTATGTGGCACCAGGTACAACGTAGAAGAGGGGCAGACATTACATTTTTTTTGAAAACTGGAAGCTTTTATGCGTCCAGTAAATCAAAAATGTTTCAAATGGCTCTGAGCACTATGCGACTCATCAGTCGCCTAGAACGTAGAACTACTTAAACCTGACTAACCTAAGGACATCCCACGCATCCATGCCCGAGTCAGGATTCGAACCTGCTACCGTAGCGGTCGCTCGGTTCCAGACTGTAGCGCCTAGAACCGCACGGCCACTCCGGCCGTCTCCAGTAAATAAAAAAAAAAAAAAACTAAGAGACATATCACTATATAATTTCTTGCCCCGTACAGTTTTCTGTCTCGCAGTCTGTTTCAGTCCACATCTGCAGTCATTCTCTACAAAATACTGAATCACGATGAAGCATTGCAGTATCAGCTATTAGGGCTTATTTTCGTTCAATTCACGTATGCAGCGGGGAAGAAATAACTGTTTAGCCCTTTGAGCCCCATTAGTTTCAACTTCAAAGCACCATTTTGTTAATTTTGTTACAGGTAAAGGTGGCTTTAGCATGAAACCACAGATGCTACTGAAGCCTTCAATGAGGGCTTCATTACCGTCGCTTGGTTCATGCCAAGTCACTAGTATTTGAAACCAAATTGATAAAACGTTGGTTTGAGGCAGAAACCACCGTGTCTCGAGGGTTAAGTCAGCATAGAATGCAAACAGTGTTTCTATATACATAAACTTTTGCAGTTATATTTGTTAAATGGGGACGGATTTCTAATTGGCAATGGAGGAATAAAAGTCCCATGAATAGGTGTCCGGAAATGCATCGTTGCCACGGCAGATGGCGCTGACGAATGAAAGTCCCTCAGACCATGTGCTGCGTGTTCGTTACGGATTTCAGGCTGTGTGACTAACGCAGCGTACGGTAAGCAGCAGAATGGTCTGGTATTCATGTAGGGAAGAAGCTGTGATGGTGTTTGTGTACGGTCAAGCAGGTGAAAATGGTCGAGAGGCCGCATATGAGTATAGAACACGGTCCTCCAAATCTGGTGTACGCACGTTCGTCTGGCTGAAAGAACCCATAATCACACAGACGCCTAAAAAGGGCATGAAATGTTGTGTGATGTGGTTGGTGTCTGTGAGGATAATCGTTTTGGTACAGCTGAGGTGCCTCTCGACCGTTTCCATCTGCATCGCCGTTGACTGACACAATCTCGGCTTGTTCCCGACATGAATACGGGACCATTCTGCTGCTAACAATACGCCGCGTCAATCATACAGCCTGCAACCCGCCAGGCACACGCGACACGTGGTCAGAGGAACTTTCACTCGTTAGCGCCATCTTTCGTGGCCACGGTGCATTTCCGGTCACTTGCTCGTAGGACCCATTTCAATTCCGTCCCTGCAGTTTTACTGATTTTTGCCCTGTATCATTAAATGTGTTTGTGTATGTAACTCACAAAGTAATCGGTGACGGGAAATGTATTGTGGTAGGCCGAGATAAGAAACGTTACACTTTCTGTGGAGCTATGAGCATAGTTTACTGTGATCTTTTTCAAAAAGTTACAGCAAAGAGATACATTTTTTAAATGGACCAATACTTCTTTCTACCATTCGCTGTAATCATTAAAACGAGCATTTTACTAATCAGTTCAAATCCCATTCCTGTCACGTTTTGTTTGAGAGCTACAACCATTCAAAGTTTCAGGGGCGGATACTACGCGCTGTACATGATACCGGGTGATCAAAAAGTCAGTACAAATTTGAAAACTGAATAAATCACGGAATAATGTAGATAGAGAGGTACAAATTGACACACATGCTTGGAATGACGTGGGATTTTATAGAACCAAAAAAATACAAAACTTCGAAAAATATCCGACAGATGGCGCTTCAGCTGATCAGAATAGCAATAATTAGCATAACAAAGTAAGACAAAGCAAATATGATGTTCTTTTCAGGAATTGCTCAATATGTCCACCATCATTCCTCAACAATAGCTGTAGTCGAGGAACAATGTTGTGAACAGCACTGTAATGCATGTCCGGAGTTATGGTGAAGCATTGGCGTCGGATGTTGTCTTTCAGCATCCCTAGAGATGTCGGTCGATCACGATACACCTGCGACTTCAGGTAACCCCACAGCCAATAATCGCACGAACTGAGGTCTGGGGACCTGGGACGCCAAGCATGACGAAGGTGGCGGCTGAGCACACGATCATCACCAAACGACGCGCTCAAGAGATCTTTCACGCGTCTAGCAATATGGGGTGGAGCGCCTGGTCCTAATAAAAACCACTGTCATTTGAAGCATGTGTGTCAATTTTTATCTCTCTATCTACATTATTCCGTGGTTTATTAAGTTTTCAAATTTATACTGACTTTTTGATCACCCGGTACAACGTGCCTTCTTAACCAACGTCGGACGAGCTGTAACGTCGCCGTTGTCACGGAGCGACAAGCCTCCTCGATGCGCTCTTAGACTGTCGATTGTCACCGTACAAGGACGTACAGGTGACAGGTCGAAAAACACAAACAAACGAGGTTGTGTCCGACGGTTACTGACATAGGATGAAGATGGCATACTCGTATAAGGAGTACGTTCACATGTTGCTGATGCCCGGCAAATGCCGACGCGATACCACTGAAGCAGCCATGGCGTAGGCCGTGAGATATCCTAACAGAAGAGCTCCGGCAGCCACTAAGTTCTTACGTCCTGAACAACGACCAAAGAAAACAGGCAGCTCGACAAGCGCCCCAGTAACAGGCGAAGAGCAGCAAGATGTGAGGAGACGGAGGTGTCTGTTTTAGCTGCAATACACCGCGATCACAACTTCAGTTCACGAGACATAGCTGCTCTCGCATAATTCAACCGTACTGCCGTCGCTGACCCAGGAGCTGGTGGGAACGACTTCAATCGGAAAGATACTTTCTGTCATCGGGCCAAGCGTAATTTCTCTATGGACTCCTTAAAAGTGTTGCATCGTCTGTTGAGCTCAATTCACAAATTATGGTGGAGTGAACCTTCATAACATACACCATTAGGCCGTAGACAATCCTTTGTGGGTACGACTCGTCGCACAAAATGGTTCAAATGGCTCTGAGCACTATGGGACTTAACATCTATGGTCATCAGTCCCCTAGAACTACTTAAACCTAACTAACCTAAGGACATCACACAACACCCAATCATCACGAGGCAGAGAAAATCCCTGACCCCGCCGGGAATCGAACCCGGGAACCCGGGCGTGGGAAGCGAGAACGCTACCGCACGACCACGAGCTGCGGGCCTCGTCGCACATCAGCGTAGGTGTCTATTGGGGATGAAATCACCGGTCCACACTACTTCCCAAGTATGCCGCCAGGTGAGATGTTGCAGGCTTTTATAGTCGACAATTTGGGTGCTCTTCTCGAGCATGTGTGTGTAGACATCAGAGTCCATATTTGGAAGCCACACGATGGTTATCCATCCTATTATGCGCATGCTATTGTGCAAGGACCGCATGGTGGCCCGATTTAACACCAGCAGATTTCTTCTTGTGGGAATATCCAAAGAACCGTGTTCATGTCACTAAGCCCACAACTCCAGATGATCTAAAACGGGGCTTCCAGGAAGTACGTCCCTCCGTGACACTGGAGACGTTATATGTCGTCTGCAGATCCTTTAGAAGGCGCATTGCGTTGTGCATTCAGGAACATGGACACACACTGGAAAACCTCATTTAAATCAACATTTCGTAGCCAGAAGGTTGGTAACCACATAGTCACGTACGAGTATTATATAAAGCGTATGGTATTCACCCCTGAAACTCTGAAGGGTTGTAGCTCCCAAACTAAACGTGATACGAATGTGATTTAAATTGATTTGCACGCAATTGGTTTCAACAACTCCAGTGCACAATAGAAAAAAAAACTACTGTTCCATTTAAAAAGAAATGTATCTCTTTGCAGTAACTCTCTGGAATATAACACAATAAATTTTGTTTATAAGTTCGCAAAAGTGTACCGTTTCGTATGTTGACCTACCGCAATATATTTTCCCATCACACTTTACTTTGTAAGTTAGAGAGGCAAACACTTCTAGTGATACAATATGTGAATGTGTGTGTGTGTGTGTGTGTGTGTGTGTGTGTGAAGTCTGTATATCTGTGGTTTAAATCCTGTGTGCACGCTGTAATTAATCTAATAACGTCCTCACAATCTCTACGGAAGCGATACGTAGTGGACGTAAGAATACTGTGAGAGCATCCGTGCATTAACATTAAAGCTGATGGACGACTTAGACATATAAAGACACACACACACACACACACACACACACACACCACACACTTTAAATTTCAGATCTTGTTTTTGTGGGTAGCAATGGTACATCAATTTATCTGGATTGGGTTCATACCAAGGTAAAATAGGAGCACGCGGGACAGCCAGTGTTAGAGGTGCGATCAGCATTAATCAGTATTACCTCTAGATACTCCTCGCCACTGAAAAGATGTAAACACAGGTAAGCAAAACATAGCTAAGTGTTCCATGTGACATAACGTCCTAATTAAATGTTATTTGAATGTCTCCAGATATATACATACAAATAGGTTGCACTTGCATAGATTGAAAATTTGAGCCGAGAAAAGCATAGCTCCTTTTATATTTCAGTGCCTGGGATAGACAAAACTCAATAGAGTGAGCAGTTGTCGAGATCGCATAGGTGCATTTTTATTCTTTATGGAAACTATAAATCGGCTCTCAGTCGTTTCCAAGGCCCTGCATGCCTGTTAGCTTGAACAAAACTTGCCATAAAACAGGTTTAGCTTGGATATTTGTTCTCACTGCTTCAGATAACGGGCTTATGCTATGTTTACCACTGCTTCTGATGTCCACGTTTCTTTGGTTGCCTCTCTATAGGCTATTTGTTCATATTAGCTAAATTTTTTGTCGATGCACTGTAATTCCTTCTTTTGAGAACATTCGCTGTGGATCCTGCAGGATAACTTAAGAGACGGTGTCTTTCAACAAATTACTTTTCAATGGTTAGAGGAATAAAAACTGTAACTTCCTGAGGAATGAAAAATGTGCCGGGGCGATATTCGAGAGTACGATCTGGGCTCTTCGCGGACAGTGCTAATGTGGTGTGTCCAAGGTGTCTGATTGGATAAGCGCACAGGTAATGAATGTCACATTTTTCAAAACTTTCAGCCAATTTCGGGACAGAGTGTGCAGGGTAAAACGTCAGTCAGTTATATGATTGTTTACCAGTAACTGTTTATTTATCTCCACGCCGGGTTTCAAGGGTATAAACCTTCAAAATCAGGTGGATTTACATTTGTTAGTATAACATTTGTGTGTGTGTTGTGTTACTATTATTTGGAGGAACTTGTGGCACTGTCTTCAGTGGTCACAGGTTCCTTTCACTGTCGTCATACATCACATGTATACTGTCATATTGTATTTTACAGAATATTTTATACTGTCTTATTTTGTTTTACAAAATATTTTATACTGTCATATTTTGCAAAACAAAATATGAGAGTATACATGTGATGTGTTACGACAGTGAAAAGAACGTGTGACCACTGGAGACAGTGCCGTAAGTTCCTCCCAAAAATCGTAACACAACACACACACAAGTGTCATACTAACAGATGTAAATCCTCCTGATGATGGATATTCAAACCTTTGAAACGTGTCGTGGAGACAAATACTTACTGGTAACAGTAAATTTGTTGCTTCATTTAACGTAAATAACAGTCACGGTAAAACCTAACCTAAAATGTTCGCATTTATAGTTAATCTGTTTGTCTAGTTGCATTTACAAAGTGCGCACTGCTAATGATCGGATTCCGCTGAGCAGTAGACTATGAATCTGTTCACGTTATCTGAGAGAAAAGCTTTTATACTGTCAGATTTTGCTTCCTTTTTATGGCCTTCCATTCTGTGGTTTACGACATCACGGTAATGTCATTTTGTTGACGTTTCCCGAAGCAACCAGCTAGTGAGAAATACTAGCCGATCATCCCACGCGCTTCGCCACAGGCACTCCGCTCGCAAAACGCGCAGCCGTTACGCGCATCTGCTGGGTAGTGATCATAGCGGTGAAGAGCAAACACGTCAGTCTCGACATGAATATTCAGTAGAGCATTGATCACCCTGCTGCTGAGCGGCAGGCGGAAGCCACAAGCGGACGTAACTAGTCAGAGGATCAACGCTATCCGCTACCTGAGTGCACTGCAACACCTACAAGTAGGGAACAAAGTTTAAAGTTACGACCTAAATGTTCTGAACATTATATACCACTTAATTAATTTCGTCTGCTGGAAATTGGCTGCTACATAAATTTTGCAGCGAACTATAGGCAGTTGTCTTAGATATATAGGCTAAATTACTTTATAAGATGTGTCACATGTATCGTGACTATAATAGTTTAATTCAGTGGTACACAATGCTGAAAAAAAGTTTTTCTATTATCATGTGATAGACTAGAACATAACATATGTTCATTATAGTTATCGAGTTTGTACTAAGAAGTGATACGGTTTTCACTATGGCTGTTAGTCAGCAACCGTATACTAGTTTCAAGAAAGGATTAAAGAGCCAACAAGTTGCACATAAAGGGCAGGTACATTGACCTAGGTTTCCACACCTAGTAGGGGTGTCTCCATAAGAATGAAATGTTGCTGAATCGTAACATTACATTGCTAAAAATCAGTAGTCAGATTTATATATATATATATATATATATATATATATATATATTTCGACGCTGCGGTCGCTAACGCTTCCATAAGACGATACGTGTCTGGCGCAGTTGTTAGGTCGGTTACTGCTGCTACAATGGCAGCTTATCAAGATTTAAGTGAGTTTGAATTGGATTTGCTTACGGTGCCTTAACTTTGACTGCCGAACTTGTGCAGTCATGAAAATTGAACTGTAAGTATGGTGCAATTTGAGAATAGCTAAATATGTGACATATATGGCAATATCTTTTAAATTCATTGACTTCGAAGCTACATTTTCAACACCGCCTAGGTACCGGAACATAAACTTTAATTCCACGGTGCTGCCCGTTCCTGGGACAAACGGATCTTAACAGAGAGATAGACAGACGAACGAGAAAGTGATTCCACAAGGACTTCAATTATGTTTTATAATAAGAAAACTTCGTCTTTTGCAACTGATATTTGTTCCTGAGTACCAGACATGTTTCGCCTATTAACCCTCAGTGAGATTAATTTTTGGGTCTTGTTCATACAGCCATTTCTTGTTATACATATGCTAAGTGCAACAACAAATGATTAGATGAACAGCACCCAAAAATGAATACCACTGAAGATGCCTAACACGAATATACGAAATATATCTGGCACTCAGTAATACCTTCCTGTTGCTACACATGGTTTATTACAAAAGTAATTCAAGTTATTATTAGTAGCTGAAGAAAATGGCTGCAAATATTAACACTATGATCGTATTAGGGTTCCATTTTACCGACTGAGGTGCGGAAACATAGATATAAGTTCACTTCTTCATTTCAAAAGTAACGTTCGTAATTCTTAATACATTTATCCCGCTTTGGGACATCGGAAGAATTTTGGTGTTTGCCTCTGGAAATATGATTTTTCTTAGACTTACGTTTATTCACCTGAAGCAAATCGGTGACCACGAATCTCTTTCTTCAGGGCTCCAAAAATGTGGAAATCGCAAGGAAAGACATCTGTTATGTATGGAGGGCGTGTAAGAACTTCTCAGCAAAAGTTCTGCATGGTTCTCGAAACAATCTTAGTAGCATATTCAGCAGGCATTATCCAGCAACAGAATGATGCCATCTGTCTGTAGTCCCGAGCGTTTCGACTTACTGGCGAGTTTAAATTTTTACAAAGTGTCCACGAACAGCTGTGGGTTACTTGTGGTGTCGTATTACAGAGAATCAATAACCAGTTGTCAAAGGAAGAGGCCACCGTAATACTTAAGGAGCTGGAGCGGCTGTTTTCCGACTACGCTAAACTGTGGGAAGCCCTAAAACATCCTCCATAGTCCGATCGCTCCACATGCTACACTACTGGCCATTAAAATTGCTACACCAAGAAGAAATGCAGATGATAAAGGGTATTCATTGGACAAATATATTGTACTAGAACTGACATGTGATTACATTTTCACGCAATTTGAGTGCTTAGATCCTGAGAAATCAGTACCCAGAACAGCCATCTCTGGCCGTAATAACGGCCTTGATACGCCTGGGTATTGAGTCAAACAGAGCTTGAATTGGGTGTACAGGTACAGCTGACCATGCAGCTCCAACACGATACCACAGTCCATCAAGAGTAGTGACTGGCGCATTGTGACGAGCCAATTGCTCGGCCACCATTGACCAGATGTGTTCAATTGGTGTGAGATCTGGAGAATGTGCTGGCCAGGGCAGCAGACGAATATTTTCTGTATCTAGGAAGGCCCGTACAGGACCTGCAACATGCGGTCGTGCATTATCCTGCTGAAATGTAGGGTTTCGCAGTGATCGAATGAAGGGTAGATCCACGGGTCGTAACACATCTGAAATGTAACGTCCACTGTTCAAAGTGCCGTCAATGTGATTGGTTGGTTGGTTTGTGGGGGTTAAAGGGACCAGACTGATACGGTCATCGGTCCCTTTTCCCCAAAAAAAAGAAAAAAACTGAAATCACCCACAGAGAGTAAAAAACGAACAACAGAAAAGACGGCAGACGACACAGGACAAGAAAGACTCAGACAGAGATCAGACAAAACAAATTAAAATCACTCAGAGCGTGACGGTGGTTGGCCGACCATAGAGATAAAAAAGAAAAAGCCAACCACCGAGAACACATTAAAAACGCAGTCTATAATCGTAGGCCAAAGGCCAGAATCAAAACAAAAACGACATAAAAAACACTCAGATTAAATGATAAAAGCCCCCTGCCCTAATAAAACGCAAAACTAAGTCCACTATGGCACAGTCATCTGTTAAAAGGGCAGGGATCGTTCAGGCAGTGCGAACGTCTGCCTGAGCACAGCTAAAAGTGGACACTCCAATAAAATGTGGACCACCTTGAAAACGGAGACGCAGCGACACAGAGGTGGGTCCTCACGTCGCAATAGGTGGCCGTGCGTCACCCATGTGTGCCCAATGCGCAGCCGGCAGAGGACAACAGACTCCTTGCGAGAGACCTGCAAGGAGGAGCGCCACACGCCGGTAGCCTCCTTGATGGCCCAAAGTTTGTTACGTGAAGGCAGGGCGCGCCATTCACTGTCTCAAAGTTCGAAAATCTTGCGGCGTACGATCCCTCGCAAATCACTCTCCAGAAGGCCAATGTCCAGAGATGGTTTACTGGTGGCCTCTTTCGCCAGGCGGTCAGCATATTCATTGCCAGGTATCCCGACATGGCCTGGGGTCCACACAAAGACCACAGAACGGCCGCAACGGGCAATAGTATGCAGAGACTCCTGGATAGCCATCACCAGACGAGAACGAGGGAAACATTGGTCGATAGCTCGTAAACTGCTCAGGGAGTCACTACAGATAACGACGGACTCATCTGAGCAGGCGCAGATATACTCTAGGCACGAAAGATGGTGACCAGCTCAGCAGTAAAAGCGCTGCAGCCAGCTGGCAGTGACTGTTGTTCATAGTGGTCCCCTAGAGTCAGAGCATAACCGACACGACCAGCAACCATCGAGCCATCGGTGTAAACAATGCCAGAGCCCTGATACGTGGCCTGGATGGAATAAAAGCGGCGGAGGAAGGCCTCCGGAGGGACTGAGTCCTTTGGCCCCTGTGCCAAGTCGAGCCAAAGACAAGGGCGAGGAACACACCATGGGGGTGTACGCAAAGGGGCCTGGAAAGGAGATGGAACAGGGAAAACCCTAAGCCTGCAGAGAAGCTCTTTGACGCGGACTGCGATCGTACAACCCGACTGGGGCCGACGTTCTGGCAGATGGACGACCGATTGAGGGAACAGAAGACGATAATTTGGATGCCCGGGCAAGCTAAAAACATGGGCAGCATAAACGGCCAGCAAACGTTGGCGCCGTAACCGCAGTGGAGGGACACCCGCTTCCACGAGTTTGCTGTCCATAGGGCTGGTCCGAAAGGCTCCAGTGGAAAGTCGTATCCCGCTGTGTAGGAGTGGGTCCAGCACCCGCAACGCTGAAGGGGATGCCGAACCATAAGCTAGGCTCCCATAATCCAGACGGGGCTGGATTAACGCCTGGTAGAGCCGTAAGAGGGTAGATCGGTCGGCGCCCCAGCTGGTGTGGCTCAGGCATCGCAGAGCATTTACATGCCGTCAGCACGTTTAAGCTGCCGAATAAGAGGCAGCCAAGTCAACCGGGCATCAAAAACTACACCCAAAAACCTATGTGTCTCCACCACAACAAGAAGTTCGCCATCAAGATAAAGCCGCGGCTCCGGGTGAACAGTGTGTTGCCGGCAGAAATGCATAACGCAGGTCTTGGCAGCCGAAAACTGAAAGCCATGCGCTACAGCCCAAGACTGCGCCTTGCGGATAGTGCCCTGAAGCTGACGTTAGCGGCTGCAATGCCAATAGAGCTATAGTAAAGGCAGAAGTCGTCAGCATACAAGGACGATGAGACAGACCTTCCCACTGCCGCAGCGAGCCCGTTAATTGCTATTAAAAACAGGCAGACAAAACAGATCCCTGTGGCACCCCGTTCTCCTGAACTCGGGTGAGCTATGTGAGGCTGCGACTTGCACGCGGAAGGTTCGATGCGGCAGAAAATTTCGGATGAAAATCGGCAGTGGACCGCGAAGACCCCATCCATGAAGCGTAGAAAGGATGTGATGACGCCATGTCGTATCGTACGCCTTCCGCATGTCGAAAAAGACAGCGACCAGGTGCTGACGGTGGGCAAAGGCTGTACGGATGGCCGACTCCAGGCTCACCAGATTGTCGGCGGTGGAGCGGCCTTTACGGAACCCACCCTGAGACGGAACCAGAAGGCCCCGAGCCTCCAGTACCCAATTCAAGCACCCCTCACCATCCGTTCAAGCAACTTGCAAAGAACGTTGGTGAGGCTAATGGGACGGTAGCTGTCCACCTCCAAAGGGTTCTTGCCAGGTTTCAAAATGGGGATAACAATACTTTCCCACCACTGCGAAGGAAACTCACCCTCGACCCAAAGACGGTTGTAAAGGTCGAGGAGGCGTCGCCGGCAGTCCACTGAAAGGTGTTTCAGCATCTGACAGTGGGTGCAATCTGGCCCAGGAGCGGTATCATGGCAAGCGGCGAGGGCACTGTGAATTTCCCACTCACTGAATGGAACACTGTAGGATTCAGGATGGTGGGTGCGAAATGAAAGGCTCCGACGTTCCATCCGCTCTTTAATGGAGTGGAAGGCCAGTGGGCAGTTCGAAGAAGCGGAACTCTGAGCAAAATGCTCTGCCAAGCGGTCGGCAATTACGTCGGAGTCAGCACATACTGCTCTATGCAGCGAAAGCGCAGGGTCGCTGACAGGGGTCCGATAGCCATAGAGGCGTCGAATCTTGGCCCAGACCTGCGACGGAGTGACATGGAGGCCAATGGTGGACACATGCCGCTCCCAGCACTCCTGCTTGTGTTGGCGGATAAGGCGGCGGGCTCGCGCACGCACCCGTTTGAAGGCAATGAGGTGTCCTATGGAGGGATGTCTCTTGTAACGCTGGAGCGCCCGCCGGCGATCTTGAATCGCTTCAGTGATCTCGGGCGACCACCAAGGCACAGTCCTCCGCCGGGGGGACCCAGAAGAACGGGGAATTTGTGCGGCATTAACGATGCTGGTGGTGACTGAGTGAACCACCGTATCAACGGCTTCATGAGAAACAGGGTCAATAGCGGCAGTGGAGGAGAACAAGTCCCAGTCAGCCTTATTCATAGCCCATCTGCTAGGGCGCCCAGAAGAGTGACGCTGTGGCAGCGACAGAAAGATTGGAAAGTGGTCACTACCACACAGGTCGTCATGCACACTCCAGTGGACAGTAGGTAAGAGCCTAGGGCTGCACATCGAAAGGTCTATGGAGGATGGCGGAGTACGTGCCATGCGCCACACTGAAGTGTGTGAGGGCACCATCATTTAAATGCGAAAGATCGAGCTGTGCCAATAAATGCTCAATGGTGGCGCCTCGACCTGTTGCCACTGACCCACCCCACAGAGGGTTATGGGCGTTGAAGTCGCCCAGTAACAAGAAAGGTGGCGGCAATTGGGCTATCGGCGCAGCCAGGACATGCTGCGTGACATCACCATCCAGTGGAAGGTAAAGACTGCAGACGGTAACAGCCTGTGGCGTCCACACCTGAACAGTGACAGCCTCTAAAGGTGTTTGTAGAGACAGACTCGCTGTGATGTGAGTGAAGGACATAGATGCAGACACCACCAGACACCCTTTAATAAGCTGCCAAGTTCTTATAATAACCCCATGCCACGTAGTGCGGGGCTTCGAATTGCTGGAAACCGAGTTTCCTGAAGAACACTGCAGAAGAAAGTGTGAAGGCTGATAAGTTGTCGGAGCTCAGCTAGATGGTGGAAGAAACCGCTGCAGTTCCACTGGAGGATGGTACTGTCCATGGCTGAGAAAGGCATGAAGGGACTGGGGAGGCTGTTTGCGCCTTGTGTTCACTCGCTGCCACTGTTTCAGTACCCGTGCACGTGACATCCATGGCGTCTGAGAGACCGGCGAAATCAAGGTCCTCAGCGGATGCCAGGATCTCGACCTCATCCTCAGACGCAGAGCTCGAAGGGTGCAGTGGGGTCGGTGCCACCGCAAGTTCTGTGGCCTTGCAGGTCTTTCGCTTGGACTTCTCTCACTGAACTTTGGGTTTTACTGGCTGGGAAGGCTTCACCGATTCAGTCTCCGGGACGGAGGAGGATCGCGAAGCCCTACGACCAGCTGGTGGTGGGGACTTATGCCACTGTCTGGCGTCATCCTTCCCGCTGGTGGAAGCCTGGGAAGGGAGGGACCCAAGGGGACCCTTACGAGCTAGAGTAGCCAAAGAAGTTGGACGCTTCTCCGGCTGAGAAGCGGGGACAGATGTCCCCGATGGGTTGGATGATGTTGCTCCTGAGGTAGGTGGTGCAGGAACAACCGGGTGGGTAGAGCCCCCCACGGGCAAGGGGGCAGGAGGAGTTGTACTGCTCATCGAGCCAGCTGGAAGTCTCGAAACTGACGGGGCTATCACAGTTGTTGTAGCAGCGGCATAAGAAGATGTCATTCTCACAGGATGTAGTCTGTCATATTTCCTTTTGGCCTCAGTATAGGTCAGTCGGTCCAGGGTCTTATATTCCATGATTTTGCGCTCTTTCTGAAAGACTTTGCAGTCTGAGAAGCAAGGTGAATGATGCTCTCCGCAGTTGACACAGATGGGAAGCGGGGCACATGGAGTATTGGGATGTGATGGGCGTCCGCAATCTCGACATGTGAGGCTGGAAGTGCAGTGGGAAGACATATGGCCGAACTTCCAGCACTTAAAGCACCGCATCGAGGGAGGGATATAGTGCTTGACGTCACAAAGGTAGACCATCACCTTGACCTTCTCCGGTAATGTATCACTCTCGAAGGCCAAGATGAAGGCACCGGTAGCAACCTGATTGTCCCTCGGACCCCGATGAACGCGCCGGACGAAATGAACACCTCTACGCTCTAAGTTGGCGCGGAGCTCGTCATCAGACTGCAAAAGTAGGTCCCTATGGAAAATAACACCCTGGACCATATTTAAAATCTTATGTGGTGTGATGGTAACGTTAACATCCCTCAACTTGTCACAAACAAGTAACCTGTGTGACTGGGCGGAGGATGCCGTTTGTATTAGTACTGACCCAGAGCGAATTTTGGGCAAGCCCTCTACCTCCCCACACTTGTCCTCTAAATGCTCGACGAAAAACTGAGGCTTTGTGGATAGAAAAGACTCCCCATCAGCTCTCGCACAAACTAAGAATCGGGGCGAATAATTTTACCGCCATCCTGAGACTTACGCTCCTTCAACGGCGTGGCAAGGGAGGGGAACGTTTTCGGATCGTACTTCTGAGCATTAAATTGAGCCCGAGAACACTTAGAGACTGCTGCGGGCTGGCCGCCAGCGAGAGATGATGTACCACGCTTCATTGTGGGACATCCGCCCTGAGGCCACCCACTCCGACCAAGGGCCCTCCCCACAGGCGCCACCCAGCCTTTGCAATAGCCACCTGGCAGGATGGCCATTGCCGGGAGTCCCGATACCCCAGGAGGATAGGCATCTACTCCTTGGCATACGTGGGGAGTTAACGACGCAGGCATCAGTAGATCGATCCCTGTGTTGTCAGGGGGCTACAACCAACAGGGTACATGGCGGACCCACCACAAAGGATTGGCTACCGTGCTGGATGTTAGGTGACATGTGGTTCATGGTCGCCGTCAGTTCAGAAAGTGGCATTGCACAGCGCAAGGTGGAAAGTGCACGCAGGAACGTATATACACCCAAGAGATGGAGAACGGGCAGGACTGCAATGCAACGACAAATAAGCTGGCGAAAGGTCTGATCGAAAGATGGACACAATGCACCAAGTAAGGCGCCCTTCCCCAATCGCCTCGCTCTTAGGAAGAATTTTGAGACATGGAGGTCAAACCCGATAGGGGACCATCACATAAGGCTGAAACTTTTGAGCCTCCTTTTAGTCGCTTCTTACGAAAGGCAGGAATACCGCGGGCCTATTCTAACCCCCGAACCTTCAGGGGGGCGTCAATGTGAACAAGAGGTGACCGAGACGTGTAACCAATGGCACCCCAAACCATAACGCCGGGTGATACGTCAGTGTGGCGATGACGAATATACGCTTCCAATGTGCGTTCACAGCGATGTCGCAAAACACCGATGCGACCATCATGTTCCTGTAAACAGAACCTGGATTCATCCGAAAAAATACGTATTGCCATTCGTGCACCCAGGTTCGTCGTTGAGTACACCATCGCAGACCCTCCTGTCTGTGATGCAGCGTCAAGGGTAACCGCAGCCATGGTCTCCGAGCTGATAGTCCATGCTGCTGCAAACGTCGTCGAACTGTTCGTGCAGATGGTTGTTGCCTTGAAAACGTCCCCATCTGTTGACTCACGGATCGAGACATGGCTGCACCATCCATTACAGCCACGCGGATAAGATGCCTGTCATCTCGACTGCTAGTGATACGAGGCCGTTGGGATCCAGCACGGCGTTCCGTATTACCCTCCTGAACCCACCGATTCCTTATTTTGCTAACAGTCATTGGATCTCGACCAACGAGAGCAGCAATGTCGCGATACGATAGACCCCAATCGCGATTGTGTACAATACGACCTTTGTCAAAGTCGGAAACGTGATGGTACGCATTTCTCCTCCTTACACCAGGCATCACAACAACGCTTCTTTACTAGGCAACGCCGGTCAACTGCTGTTTGTGTATGTGAAATCGGTTGAAAACTTTCCTCGTGTCAGCACGTTGTAGGTGTCGTTACCTATGCCATCCTTGTGTGAATGCTCTGAAAAGCTAATCATTTGCGTATCACCGCATCTTCTTCCTGTTGGTTAAATTTCGCGTCTGTAGCACGTCATCCTTGTGGTGTAGCAATTTTAATGGCTAGTAGTGTATTTCAATATTTTTCGTTTCCTGAAGTAAGACATTCGGGGCTGTTGGTTTGTTTCGATCGAATAAGTACACGCCTTGTAATATCACTGTTCCGTAGGCAACCGAAAACTTTTTTCCATGAAGACACTCACTGTTATGTCTCACAGTGTGCTAAATGTATTAACAGTTAATGCGATTACTTTTGAAAGATATGTAATAAATACTTTTTTCCATTTGTCTCATTTTCATTTTGCTGCACCTTACAGGAACAAAACTTTGCAAATTTAAACACATGTGGAACAGTTAATGGAAGTTTGATATGTAAATCCAAAAATGAAACTATACTTGAACTGTATAGAACAATGACGATTCCTGTAGATTGTATGGAAGTGAGACATACGAGCTTTCAAACAAAAATAGCTGTTAAATTACGTCACGTGAGACGAAATTTCTAAGTGAAGTCTAAGTCTACGTGAAAGCGAAGGGGAGGATCTGTAACAGGGATGAGACAAGAACTACTTATCTTCAATTAAGAAAGGAAAATAAAGAAACGAGAAGGAGGGATAGGAAAAGTTATTTTCCGGAACAAGCTGTGTAGCCTGTTGCGTGAAGTGATGATGTGATGAATTTATTGTCTGTTACAAGACGAAAAAAATTTTACAATCACTTTCTCATAACCAAAAATACCTAATATCGCACGACCTTCTTCTTCTCCAGTATCTTTGGCTAAATTTGATAAGGTGATCAAACTACAGATGTTAAAAATTGTTATGTTCAAAACAAACGTTACGTGTTGCATGTGTTCAGTTTTTAAAATGTATTTCGGGAATACATCTCATCGAATGATTTACGCATGTGTATGACAAACAATACAGTAATATATTTTTTAATTAAGGAAGGTGGTTTGGGACTTATAAACGAAGAGACAGTGTGAATGATTGCAAAATACATGGTGATTCCGTTAAGCAGTTCACCTCAGATTTTTCCAGAACAGTTTAAGATACAGAAAGTCCGTTCTCACACAGAAGGACGGTGAGAAAATCCTGATGAAAAGGCGTATTTTCTCTTTTCACAGTTACGTTGAATCTAGAGACACTGTTATCAATTTCGCGTTTTCAGATTTAACTACAGTAATGCTAGTGTCTTGGTTCTAAAAGATACGAATTCAATGGTATTTCGGTCTTCGAAATCTAATTAGTTTTTTTGGAAAAATTGCAATATTTATAAGTTAGGAGTACCATTTTACAACATTAAGCCCATTGCTTTCTTGTGTGCGATTTCTTGATTTCGTACCCAAATAAGGAAGTACATCACATGCGACAAGAAGGAAATAACGTTGCACAATCGCGATACCGGTATAAATAAAAAGTACATGAAGTGTACGTCTCATTCCGTCTGTATCATTCGTAGACAAAGAGAAGCCAGTTATGCTGCTAATTCACGAAGAAAGGAGAAGAAATGGGGAGAAAACATCAGTGGGGCACTACCAAAGATATCCCGGCATAAGGTGTTCAATAAGAATGACAGTTTGGCGAGTGTTGAAAAATTGTTATTGGGAAAGCTCTGGAATACTACTCATTGTTACTGGGAAGGCACTGGAATTCGTAGGGTACGGAGCAGGCCTGAAACTAACGGAGCAAACGAAATACATGTTCTGGAAGCTGTTGCTCGTAAACGTGTGTAAGGTCCCCAGAAAGAGTGCCTCTGAAATTAATGAGCCCAGCAATGTACGCATTTTCCTCGCGAACAACTTCCATATATATCATGTGTCATTCCACCAGAAAACTAACAGGTGGGAATGCAGAAAAAGCAGCGAATTCTGTGACTCGATTCTGATGCGACATCACGACAGTTCCTCCTTTCTTCCTGGCTTTTTATCGAGGAAGCTATCTCTACGAACCGCAGAAAGCTGAATGTAAGAATCACACGAAATTTCGAATACTTGATGACATAATCGCCTTTTACGAAAGTGATTATGACTACAATATTTTCTGATTTCCTTTTTGTTGCTCTTGAAGATATAAAGTAAAGATAAGACGTAAAGTCAGGCTGCGTCTTGCACTGAACTAATGACGCTAAGTTAATATTTACTAATGTCTTCATTCCATTCGATTTTTTATGTGCATCATTCTTTCTAGGCTCTAGCAGAAGCCAGGATAGAACTATTGCCATAGATAACAGGTTAACCATCCCTATATACCACCTCCTTGGTCTTCCAATTGGTGTGTCGTTTCAGTAACATGCCGATGACGATGTAATTCTGTCAGAGACAGAAAAGGACTTGGAAGAGCAGTTGAACGGAATGGACAGCGTCTTGAAAGGAGGATATAAGATGAACATTAATAAAAGCAAAACGAGGATAATGCAATGTAGTCGGGTGATGCTGAGGGAATTAGATTAGGAAATGAGACACTTAAAATAGTAAAGGAGTTTTGCTATTTGGGGAGCAAAATAACTGATGATGGTCGAAGTAGAGAAGATATAAAATGTAGACTGGCAATGGCAAGGAAATCGTTTCTGAAGAAGAGAAATTTGTTAACATCGAGTATAGATTTAAGTGTCACGAAGTCGTTTCTGAAAGTATTTGTATGGAGTGTAGCCATGTATGGTAGTGAAACATGGACGATAAATAGTTTGAACAAGAAGAGAATAGAAGCTTTCGAAATGTGGTTCTACAGAAGAATGCTGAAGATTAGATGGGTAGATCACATAACTTATGAGGAGGTATTGAACAGAATTGGGGAGGACTTTGTGGCACAACTTGACAAGAAGAATGGACCGGTTGGTAGGACATTTTCTGAGCCATCAAGGGTTCACAAATTTAGCATTGGAGGGCAGCGAGGAGGGTAAAAATCGTAGAGGGAGACCAAGAGGTGAATACACTAAGCAGATTCAGAAGGATATAGGTTGCAGTTAGTACTGGGAGATGATGAAGCTTGCACAGGATAGGGTAGCATGGAGAGCTGCATCAAACCAGTCTCAGGACTGAAGACCACAACAACAATAATCAGTAACATGCAGTTACTAGTGGTCAGTATCAATTTAATTTAAAACTTTTTCCCACTATTCCGCTTTTGTAAGTAATGATGTCCATTTCGTATACGACAGCATTCGGTTTAATGGTCAAAACAGGTAAATCGCTAAGTTCTTAGTATTTTAATTATTAATTAATAACCGGTCTTGACGGTGATTATAGCTTCAGTGTTTGCAGTAGAAACTGCTGCAGCTAAGCAAAGTTCATATCGATATCTGTATAACCAATTTGGTTCTGAAACAATACTATACGTAATTTACTGAGGAGTTAATAGCAGTTCAATTGGATGAAAACAGAACTACACCTTAAAGAGTTCAGGAAGAATCTGCGGTTAACAGTTTAGCAGAATTGTACATCATGTCCTCCTAATATTGTGCATTACAATGTAGTTGACAGAAATATTAAAAGACGATGGATCTTACCGGCACTTTCCAACACCAGCACTCAAGAGCCAAGAGTTATATTTTGTTTATACATGACAAAAAGTACAATCAACGGAAAAACAGAAAACTTTATTTGAATATACTGTAAATGTGAAATAAAATCCGATAATTAGGCCCATACTAAAGGGTCTAGTTTGGTGAAGAATTCTGAACTAGGACCTTACGCAATAGGAGATAAATTATTGAAATTTACCGGACATCTTAATGAAGTGGAGCATGTGAGTGCATATTGTAAGGCAAATAAGACTCTCTTTCCACCGAGTGACTGTGTAATATTTCTCAGAGTAAAATAACTTTATTACGATTAATCATTTCCTTTAACAGAGTGCAGCACTCATTTTTGTGTTATGTGCAGCACGGAATTCTGTTAAGGGGAGGTAAATAATCAGAATTCAGGTCATACGGCAGACTTTTTTCGCCCTGACAACCTGACAGCCCTCGCGCTTCGAAAAAAATCTATCGTCAGCTCACGTAAAGCGATAAAGTCAACGCGGCCATAAATAAAAGAGTGGCGCCAGGAGCACCTAACGCAGATAATTTTCAGATCCTGTTAGCAGCGTCCTGAACCCGACCGCTGAACGCCATTTTTCATATGACGAAGGGCGAGTCGCTTCCGCCGGCCTCCGCAGTGCTGAATTATGTAGAAACGGAAGGAAGCAATAAATTTGTTGCCAGAAACATGCCTCCTGGGATTCACGATGGCCTGAGCTGGAGAGATGCGACATCTGTCGGTAACTCAGATGTGGAACCTTTACAACCTGCGTGACGAAGGCTGTGACGTACTACAGAAAGCAGAGTGTCCGAAGCTTTCTTCTCTGCTTGTTAACGTGAATAAGAAAACTTAGAAAGTGTATATCAATATAGCTCGGAGGAGGAGTTCATCAAAGTGGGAAGTAAAGGGAAATTTGAAGGTGAGTACCAAAATGAAAAATCAATAATTAATTAATTGTAGAAGTTACTATACCATTATGGAGTTATATACTCATGTGACAAGTTATGGGCTAGTGATATGCACACGTGGAGATGGGTGTAGTATCACGAGAAAAAGATAGAAAAGGTCACTGAACCGTGATTTATTTTCAAAGAATATTCCTAAGAATTTATTTTGTTTACTAGCGATTCATCAAGAACATTAACACATTTAATCACACTGTGTAAGCATGGAAGTAGTTGCCAGGGAGTAACTGATGAAATCATAACCAAATTCCTTTTAACAAATGGCAATTTTATTCACTTTAATAGTGCCTAAAAGAATTTTTTTTTAAAGAAACAGATTTAAAATTATAATCAGAAAGCACCCTCTAAATATCAAAGTTACAATTTATTCTGAGGCAGAAAGAAACAAGTTTTGACTGTATGAGCTTTCGGGCAGGGAATCTTGCCGCTGCCTTTTGACACGGCCGTAGTTACGACCGCTCACAACAGCCTGTGAAAGACTACACTGGTGCAATTCTGCAGCACACCAGATAACTTTAAACTAAGAGTTTTAACAGTTTACTCAAGCACACAAACTATGCACCCCCCCCCCCCCGTAGGAGGGATGTAAATAGTACAAAACACTAACAATTAAAATATTAACCTTGCCACCGAAGGTGCAATTCGATTTTAAATTCTAAGAAAAGTCTTACTGTGAAAGGGTGGCAACTTTACGTACTAAAATGATCATTTAAATAAAAGCCCATGAAATGCAATCTAATATAAAATTCTACAAGGTTGGCCAAAAAGCTCTACAGTACACAGGTACCGCCTCCCAACATCATAGGCAATAATATCAAAGTTTCCAAAGATCGAAACATATTTCAGGTATCAGGCCGTTACACTCCAAGCAATAACTTCGTTAACACACCAAATCCGACAAACACGACAGAGGCAGCTACTGACATACGGCAGACAGATAGTGAGATTACCGAACAACCCGAACCGCAGGTTGCATTAAACCGCCCCTACGCCACAAGGGAAAAACGGACCACCCGATGGGAAAACGTAGAAGAAGTGTGGGAAGACCCCAAAGCAAAACGGCTGGTGACCTCACCAAGAAAACAAGTAGAATTTAACAAGAGGAAATCAAACAACATATCACCAATCATTTAACTTCTGCGATTTCTCGAGAAGACCTGGCGACCCCCAAATTGCTCTCCCGAACCGTCCGCTGCCAGCCGCTTCAACGGACGCAGGAAAGCGCGCCGATCTCCCGTCTCACGGCGTCGCAGCTCGTACGGGCCAGACTGATATCGTGGGTTGACTCCTGTTGCTCTCATGTCGACCGCGAAGTCACTACCCCTCGCTATACGCCGCGGCCCACTGGACTCACGTGGTGACCTCACATGCGCCGACGCTCAAGACGGACAAGTCATGTTGTGTCTCAGTGCGCGACCGACCAACCGATCGATCCAACGGACAATGAACATTGCCTGAGCAAACTCGAGCAGACTGGCGGCCTAACGCGCAGACTCAGATGCAGGAACTAAGCCCCGACTGGGCGACCGCTCTCTGAGTTCTCTTACTGGCAGAGTGGAAAGACTCTCTTTTTGTCGGCTTTAAAAGTTGATCCGAACGACAGAGATACTAGCACTCCGAACTACAGACAGACACTAACTGCCTAACAAATGCGGACGAGAGACAGATTAAAAAACTGGGAACAGGAGACTATTCCAGAATGACCGACTGGCAAGCTCATAGCGCCCCTTAAATGCTCGTGAACAGGCAACCTTTTCCCCTTTCCCCACCAGAGGGAGACACCAAAGCTGCGATTGCCACAGCGGCGCCACCGCCAGAAACGGAGGGCGACTGCTTCACACCACGCGCTGCGGCGCGCTCTTGAAAACAGCAGTTTTTCCCACGGTTCAGTCACCGATTTGGTTGACCTGTCGTTTGTAGTCTGGTGGTCCACTTGAAATGTTTTCCAGCGTGATTATGGCAGCACGATGGGAACTGACAGACTTTGAACTCGGAATGTTAGTTGGTACTGGACCCAGGGGACATCCCATTTCCGAACTCGTTAGGGAATTCAATATTACGAGATCCACAGCCTCAAGAGTGTGGCGAGAGTACCAAATATCCCGCGTTACCTCTCACCACGGACAACTCAGCAGCCGACGCCTTTCACTTAACGACCGAGATCAGCATCGTTTGTGTGGAGTTGTCAGTGTTGACAAACAAGCTACACTGCATCAAATAGCCGCAGAAATTGAAGTGCGGGGTACGACGATCATACCTGTTAGGACAGTGCGGCGTACATGGGCGTTTATGAGCTAAAGCAGGAGAAGACCGAAGTGAGTGCCTCTGCTAACAGCGCGACATCGTCTGCAGCCCCTCTCCTGAGCCCGTAAGTATGTTCGGACTCTACACGACTGGAAAACTGTGGCGTGGTCAGATGAATCCAGATTTTAGGTACTAAGAGCTGCTGTAGGATTTGATTGTGGGGCAGACCCCACGAAGCCATGGACCCTAGTTTTCAATAAGGCACTGTCAAAGCTGATGGTGACTCCATAAGGGTGTGGGCTGTGTTTGCATGGAACTGAACAGATCATTGACTAGATATGGTCAGGTTCGGCTAGTTGATCTTGCCGTACATGACCTTCACGTTCTCAAACAAGGGTGGAATTCTTATGGACGGCCTTGCGCAGTGTCACCAGGCCACAACTCTTCGCGACTGGTTTTAAGAGCATTCTGAACTTGAGTGTTAGATTTGGCCACTCAGATCATCAGACAAGAATCCCGTTGAACATATGTGGGCCGTAATGGAGAGGTCATTTCGCGAACAAATCTTGCACTGTCATCCTTTCGCAGTTATGGACGGCTATGAGGCAGCATGGCTTAATATATCTGCAGGTGACTTCCATGTGATTGAGTCCATACCATGTCGAGCTGCTGCATTACCCTGGGAAAAAGGCAGTCCGACATGATATTAGGAGCTTCGTATATCCATAATTGAAATGGACGATTTGGAACTTCACCTAGTAGCTAGTATAATATATGCCCACTCTTTCCATCTGCTGTCTCTCATTTCGTCCCTCTCCTCATTTTCACTCTATTCATCCATCTTCTCCTCCCCCCTCTGTCCATCTGTTCCTTCACTATCTGTCCATCTCCTCCTCATCCCGCAAGTGCATCTCCTCCTGCCCTCTCTGTCTCCTCCTCCCCTTCCCACCTCTCGCTGTCCATGACTTCTCTCCACACTCAGTCCATATCTTCCTCCCTTCTCTCTATGCCATTTTATTTGTCCATTTTCTTCTCTCTGCGTTTGCCTATTTCCTTCTTTCACCTCTATTAGTCCATCTACTTCTCTCCCTCTCTCTGTCCAACTCCTACTCTCTCCTTCATCCATCTTACTCCCCCCTCTCTGTCCATTTCCTTCTCTTCCATTGCTCTGCCTATTCCCCCCTCCTCCTCTGTTCATCACCGAGCGAGGTGGCGCAGTGGTTAGACACTGGACTCGCATTCGGAAAGACGACGGTTCAATCCCGCGTCCGCCCATCCTGATTTAGGTTTTCCGTGATTTCCCTAAATCACTCCAGGCAAATGCCGGGATGGTTCCTCTGAAAGGGCACGGCCGACTTCCTTCCCCATCCTTCCCTAATCCGATGAGACCGATGACCACGCTGTCTGGTCTCCTTCCCCAAACCAACCAACCAACCAATCCTCTGTTCATCACTTTCTTCTCCATTCTGTGCCCATCTGTTCCTCCACCTTTCTGTCCATGTCTTCTCCCCCCCTCCCAGTTACACATCCTTCGTGCAGCTTCTAGTCCCACTACAATATGAGATTCCTAGTTTTTAATCCCAGGGAATTTCTATTTCTTACCCAAAAGAAAGTAATATGTGTACCATGTTTGGTGTACATCTGTCCACGGCTCTGCTCATGTAGGTGCATGTCACATGCATTTCACAGACATTTAACATATTCCACACATATTGTGCACACTTTTCAACTGAATCTCTAGCCAATTTCACACTGTAATTTCGTTTTCACATGGCTTAATGTTTATGACGATATATATCTTGAAATATGTGTCATAGAATGACATAATTTTACGTATATATTCAGACGCAAATCTGAATACTTTCTGCAGAGACTGTTGCGAATACAAATTTAGAGTAAGGAACAAACAAATTAAAATGGCATACCTTAGGTGGTAGTTTTGTGGAGCTCGTCAGCAAGAAAAGGTTTCATAAAAGTTTGATTATACGTTTAAAGTTAGTTGCATGTCACATTGTGCTCTGTTGTTGTTGTTATGGTCTTCAGTCCTGAGACTGGTTTGATGCAGCTCTCCATGCTACTCTATCCTGTGCAATCTTCTTCATCTCCCAGTACGTACTGCAGCCTACGTCCTTCTGAATCTGCTTAGTGTATTGATCTCTTGGTCTCCCTCTACGGTTTTTACCCTCCACGTTGCCCTCCAATACTAAATTGGTGATCCCTCGATGTCTCAGAACATGTCCTACCAACCGATCCCTTCTTCTAGTCAAGTTGTGCAACAAGCTCCTCTTCTCTCCAATTCTATTCAATACCTCGTCATTAATTATGTGATCTACCCATCTAATCTTCAGCAGTTTTCTGTAGCACCACATTTCGATAGCTTGTATTCTCTTCTTGTCTAAACTACTTATCGCCCACGTTTCACTTCCATACATGGCTACACTCCATACAAATACTTTCAGAAATGACTTACTAACATTTAAATCTATACTGGATGTCAACAAATTTTTCTTCTTCAGAAACGGTTTCCTTGCCATTTCCAGTCTACATTTTATATCCTCTCTACTTCAACCTTCATCAGTTATTTTGCTCCCCAAATAGCAAACTTCTTTACTACTTTAGGTGTCTCATTTCCTAATCTAATTCCCTCAGCATCACCCGACTTAGTTGTGCTCTCAGCGCCAAATACTGAATGAAAAAAAGATGGATATTTGCGGTCATGGTCTACATTCCTTTTTCACCCCTCCCTTTTGATGGATAGTCTGTTCTTAAAGCCACAGCGATTCTTACCAGATGATAAGTGATACATATTATAAGGAGATATGGATTCTATATACTATACGTATGTGTATACATCGATACATTTTTATAATGCTGTGAAATGATCCACGGATTGCCAACTCTGGAGAGTGAAATGAGACGTCATGTCGACACTAGATTTGTTTAATTAACTTCTTTATTCTGGCCTTCGACCTTAATGCTTCCTGTAGAGCTTGGTGGAGGTGTGCAGTTGCCTCTCATGCGAAACAATCCATTTCCAATATTGCCTGCAGCGCAAAGTGCGGGACCAACCGTGGAATCTCTTGAATGCCGCTGTCAGCAATGTCTCTGGCTGTCACTGTGATGACAGCAAGACTTCACAGCTGACGATACTGCAGGGGCAGCCATGACCTCCGTCCAGCGAGCGGGCGCCTCTCTGCTACAGTGGCGACTGCTCTTGTGACTCAAGGCACGCCCCTCCATCACGTGACTGAACAGCAGACCCTGTACTGCATTGTAGGATGTTGCTCTGGTTGTCACACGCTCGTGGGATAAGCTGTGATGATGAAACAAGAAAATTTTATTACACGAATTGCTGAGTAATTACATACTCCAGACTACGTTCGTTTAGAGTGTAAGGCACGTACTAAAAACATTTCCATGGTGACAAGTGAGGAAAGGCTTCTGTCCTTCCACTAGCGTATTGCAGAGTCAGTTGTTGCTGTACTGCTCCCAGCTGGCTCCGCTTCGCAACGCCTGGCAGCCGTAATTTGCTTCACAACGCTTACCACTCCTGCCCGTGTGTGTGTGGCTCTGTTACAACCCACTTCCACCCTGCTGGACTCTTCGACCAAACATGTTTGATACGCTGCCCCAGTGTCCTACTTTTTATCTAGACCCAGTCCCTCGAGTCGACCAAACTAGATTATCCTTTATGCTAGAGTTCCTGGTGACTAGCCCTTCTGTCCCTGTTTCAGCACCTATGAATTACTCTAGCAATTTGTTTCCTTAACCCTAACACTTAATATTGCATATTTTCACAGGGCCCGTTGCCCTGATTCTTAACTTCACCATGGAACTTATTTCATTACTAGGATTCTTGCACAATAACATTTAATACTACCCCCTCGTATTTTCATCTTCCTTCGGATGCTTTTAAGTCTGGGGCATCCAAGCCACTGGACTCTGAACGACGGCTGGGTCTGCAGTCAGTCTTGTGCTGCATCTTCTAAGCACCAAAACAAGAAATACGCTCAGCAGAATAAATGTCGCTGCAGTGGTTGGTATGACAATAGTCAACACTGATTTTCCTAACACAAATCTACATGCTCCACTAAGGTTTCCAGGGAGACTCGTCCCTTCTACTGGTTTAGAATCGTATTTGTAGACTGCGTTAATTCTGGCCCTAGAGTTTCATTTAAACTGGCTAGATTTATGGCAGGTAGCACTTCCATGGGCTCCTCTCGCCAATACAAACGAGGATGCGAAATATTCAGGTGGGTTATCTTTGAAATTGTGGCGGGAAGATGGGAAGTAGGCCCCATTATGTCGCACTCTGCTCCGTGTAATATCAAACCACTCTCGTTTAATTTTAGCCTCCTTGCTGACGAGATCTTACACTGGCCTCAAAAATTACCCACTACTACCATCTTGTCATAGGTAGAACACAACCAATGCGCCTCGACAAGCTGAAAATAAGATTCCGGCTCGCTTTTCTTTGTTGCCTTCGCTTACCTCCTTTTGACCCATTAGCAATTTCACTGCACAGGAATCCTGCCCCTCTCTTTTACCATACTTGGAAAGACTGTGATTTCCTCTTGGTACCAATTTTTGTAACGTTGCTTCCTCCATTTCTACATGTCTTCCCTTGTCTTTGGAAATTAATAACAGTCATTATGTTTTTACCCTTACAAATTTCTTCAGTATTCCCCACTTGACAGGATACGTATGAAGTGTGCAGCACTCGTAACGTGCTTCTTTCCCAGCTATTGATACAGAAACCGAAATGTAATCTTTCACCTCATCAGTTTTCAGCGATGCTACGGCTTGCTGGAAATGAGAGGGTAAGATTTTGTGCTCGGGTTCTAAAACCAGCACCAACACCAACTCCGGCTCTAGATCAGTATGAACTTTTCTTAGGCCCTCAAAATACTGCTCAGGGGACAGCAAGTTTACCCCTAACCAACCCCTTACAGCCTGCTGCATAGCCTCCTGTAGTCATGTTACTTTCTTCTGTGCTTCCCAAACACAGTCTTCTACTGTTTTCAACCATTTTGTTATTATTACTTCCCTATCTAAGACTTGTACTTCGGTTTGTAGTTTCATGACATTCTGATTAAGTAACTCTTCTGTAGCTCTGTCTGGCATACTGCATTACTTTTACAGTCAGTTGTCATAGTAGTTGTGAGTTATGCAACACATCGTTCTTAAAACTTGCAATCTGAGTAGTGTGCCAATCACTCATGGCTCTGTTCCCTTTTGCCGTCCGTGATGTCGTTCACTCTTCGAATATCTTCCTCATCACCAGTGCCAAATATCGTTTTCACAAGTCAACCTCCTCTTCTTTCTCGTTTTAGGAATACCCACAGTACCTGGGTCATCTCAACCCCTTAATTTCTCGTACACTGCATGTACTGTCTCACATAGTTCATTTGAGTATTCTGGGCTTTTCCATTTCCTGACGGAATTTGTCGAATGCTTCTTCCAACCTTCTGGCCTTGTTACGTATGTTCCACAAGTTGTATATCGCCTGTATAACCCAGCAATGTTTGGTGGTCATTACGTCTTTCTGCTTGGCAAACAGCACACCTCCTTCCAGGTGCTGGTTCTTTAACGCTTCCACCCAGACGAAGCTCAGTTTGCCCTTTATCAACGGCATCATTTTGCCTTTCTGCACGTCACCTATGGGCAGGAACACCTATCATTTTCCTGCCCTCTAAATTCATTGCCGCTTCACAGGCGCTTATACTAGTTGCACTAAATCTGTGCTTAACCAGAAATAAATATTGACTATCTCTTGGGTCTTAATCCATACAGGTTCCTCTTTACCTATTCATTCACGACCTCTTGTTTTCTTCTGACAACTTTCTCCTCACCTTCCCTTTCCAGTCCGCGTCTCCTGTCCCTGGAATAACTTCCAGACTCTCTTGAAATGGATTCAGCTTCCCTATATGCACAATTGTCGTTCTCGTTGGCATTGGATCTTGATATTTACTGGCGACGTAGTGTCTACCAATTGCATGGCCCTGACACTCTGCAGAAAATTTCTTTGTCTTTCCCTTCAGCATATATGAAGTTGATAGCCTCAACCACCGACCAACTTCATACTGTGGCATTCTTACCGTAAGATCAGCTGCATCTTCCTGCTTCTGTGGTGCTCGTTCATTTACCCAGTGTACTCTGTTCAAAATTTCCCTAATCACTCTGTAAAATAGCTTAACACATTCTCCAGTCTTCGCTTTCTTCATTTTCAATATGTCGAACCGTTATGGCATTTTACAACCATATACTACTTCGTAAGGTGATAATTCTGTTTTAGTATGCTGTTTTGAGTGTAGGTGACGACGACATACTTTAAATAGACATCCTAGTTCGTGTGATGTAAGCCACCATAGTATCGAAACAGTTTCCAAATTTACTATTGTTTCAGGCACTCCAGACTTCGATATCAAATTACTCACAAGTGCTCGTCCCAGTGTTGCTCTCACCTCGATAGATATTCCGACCATTTCTACATACCTTGAAAAATGATCTTTGATTTTCAGTACGTACTTATTCCCTGAAGGTGTTTTACTTAATTGACATAAATCATCAACCCCCAAAAATTCAAATGGTGGTAATTCTTCGGCTAACCTCTCGCAGTTGTACTCTTGTTAGACACAAATCCGCTCTCTGAGAGCGCTGTGGGCAATTCTGCACATACTGGTTTGAAGCTGTCTGCCTCTTCCATCACCTTTACCTTTGTGCTACATTCTGTTGGTTAGATCTGCAACATCTATTGCCCACTAATATGTGATCGTAAGTTTCTTGTAGCACTTTATTCCTTAGCTTTGCTGGTACCACTAGCCATGGTCCTAACTTGGTTTCTCTGCATAGCAACCCATTCTGCATACAAAACTGTGACTGCTTAAAATTCTGCTTACATTCGTCATCCGCTCTCTGTGCAGTTTGCCATTACTTATGCTCATTTCCACCAATTTGTAATACTGCTACTTTTCTACTTAAGCAATGCGCATTTTCAGTCTTACTGCCCATCACGTCAACCCACTAGATGGATCCTTTAACTCAAATAAAAATTTTTATACCACATGATCTGTTACTGCTCTAAAATTTTTACCGTAAATACGTGATTCCTTGAATATTGCTTAAAACCTTTTTCTTGAGTTGTTGAATAATTTATTTTCTCAGAATGTAGTTGTCTAGATGCATACGCTGCTGAATGTGCTAGTGAACGTACTATACCTTCCACCTCTTGTGAGAACACACAGCCAAGTGCATTGATTGGTGCATCACATGATAAAACGCGATCTCTGTTAAAATCCGGAAATACCAGAATCAGATCGATGTTAAAGCATAATAATTCTCTTCTGATTATACAAACTACGTACACTTTATTTTAACAACTTATAATGCTATTGAAAATATAATACTGCCATTAATCTGTATATTTTAAATTTTCTTTTGTTCCGTAATAATTTTTAAAAATTTTGCAAATACTATAACGAGAGTAAGCTTTTGTTAAGTGTAGTTTATCTGTTTAAAATAACCTCTTTGACGTAGGTGGAATAAATGTATTAAAACATATTTTGTAAATAATTATGTAACATTTCAAGTACAACTGTAATTAATTATTTCAATATTGTATGTATATGCTGTCATGCAATTGTAGATGGTTCATACTTAGGGTCTTCGTAAGTAGAAGTGTAAATTGAAGAGGTGTAGGGATCATAGGTAGAACGGAGATCCGTTCTGTGGTGGAATGGAAAAGGTGGTGGGGCGCCCAAGTGGCTCATACAGTCGGTAGCTGCCCTGCAAGTGGTGAACACGCATTACGTTGGTCAAGCATTAGAGGCCCGAATTTACCTGCAAGACTGGGGTTTGGCCTCGGACGTGTTGTACATGATTGGCGTAGTATGGCAATAAATTAATAGCTCAGAAATTTGCAATTGTTTCGAGGCCCCAAGAGGAAGACAGAGCTAGGTACATCAAGAGCCGTACCTGCGCAATGTTACTCCGCAGCACCGCCTCACACCACCTTCGACATCAGTAACAGGCAAAGTACTTTATTTAGAAATGTATCCCAGTATGAAGCATCCATCTTCAATCAGTGGAATATAAGTGTTAAATGTACCTTTGTGTTTAACACTAATTTTCCTATTTCATTTACCTCAGTAGGGTCCTTACCTAAACGAATTTATTCCGAGTATCCTGATGTTTATTGAAGCTTGAATAATAGTAAATTACTGGCAATAGTACTGTTTTGGTAGTAAATTCTGAAAATCATTATTAAATACTAAAGTTTGCACGTATCAGTTTAAGGGCCACCGCTTTGCGTGACCGTGAGGACAAGTTTTCAATAGCATTTCTGAAAGTAAAATAACATAATTGTTTAACTGCAACAATCTTAACAGTAATTGTTCGTGTTACTTCTCCATGTCAAAGAAAGCCATCAAATATTGCTGTTAGTAAAACATTAACAAATAACAGTCCTAAAGAAATGAAGTTTAGTCGTGTTAAATAATAGTTTTGGTCATATGAACGATAGCTATGAGTTTAATATTTTTTTCCTTGTTGAAACATATGTGTGTCTTCTTTAAACAATTACTGAAGTATAGTGATAAATTCCATAAGTAACAGAAAGTGGAATTAATAGTACTTACTGCCAAGTAACTGTAGTATATTGAAATTAAGTGGTTGTGTTTAAATTACGTAGTAAGTGAAAGTAGTTATTTATTCAGTGTCGAAAATTGACTTCGTCTTTTTGTGTAGACACTGTGCCCGACTTGGGCTGGCGGCCGTTTTATTAAGCGAAACTGTTTATCGTTATAACAGGCTTTGTCTGATAAAAGGTTTCCAAAAGTAATTATTGTCACTGCTTTTCCCACAAACCGTCTGATTCGGAGAAAAATAGTTCGATACTTTACCATTATGTTGAACACGGTTAAAATCTCTCTCCGACAGTCGATGGTTTGGAGTGTTAGTGCTGCGTGGTTTTGTGGTGGTGTTCCTGCCGCTACTTACTTCACAGTTCTGACATTCCGAATCGTGTATCTTCAGTCTTTACAGTGGTAGAACTTAAACGTTCTGGTATCGTATTGACGAGAACGCGAAAGTACCGTTGCAAACTGTGTCACCGATGTAATTGTTTGTCACTCCTAAGAACAATTACAACTCCTTTACGGATTCTCTTACAGGAAATTCACGTAAAGCTGTAATGAATCTTAGGTATGTCTTAACTCCAAGTTTACTTACGATATGACTTAATTATGTTACCCCTTCGACCACAAATTACACTTTTCTGTACCGAATGTTAACTTCCCTGCTTTCAACCTTAGGAATACTACCTTTCATCGCTGCATATGCTGTCAATATCACGCATCAGGGCCATTATGTCATCGAGATACATTAAGAATTGCCATGGTTAAACCTCTGAGTACTCAGTCCAAAAATCTTTGAAATTTTGCAGGTTCATTTTTTAGCCCGACTGGTATCCTTCTGAATTACTAATGTTCCCCTGGTGCCGCAACGCTGTTTTTGTCGATCCTGCAGTGCAACGTCTATCTGGTGATAACCACTCTTCAGATTCAATTTTGAAAAATATTTGTGTCGCCCTAAATTGTCCAAGGTTTATGTGAAGTTTGGCAAAGGGTGGGTTTCCATTACGGTTTCGGCAATTAGATGTCTGCTATCGCAACAAAACCTACTTTTTCATTTTACAGCTGTTGGCGTGTCGACCATTCCTGCCCCCCCCCCCCCTCCCCGCCCCATGCGCTATTACTTTCTGCAGGTATTCCATCTTTCAGCTGTAGCTCGATAAATTTCTCCACTACTGACTGCAAGTAGCTAGGTATTCTGTATGATTTGCAGTAGCGTGGTGGTTAATTTCTTGGTGGTATACAGTGCTGTGTAATTGCATAGATGGTAATGACCCTTTTGGAAATAATAAATCCTCAAATTCAAAATAATTTTTCCATACTTTCCCTGTCACTTCCATCTAGGTGCATCACATTTCTTTGACAAATCACTTTCAATGGCGTTCGGCGATTTCTGTGACTGACACAACTTCTGTCCCATTCTTGTTCTTCCAGGATATCCATATTAGCGATTAAGAACCCTTTTGTTAATCCTATGTGTTCAGCACTAAAATTATCTTTAAAGACAAGTACTTCTATCCACCCTTTATTTCGTGTATGCTTACAGTACTTCCTTCAACTAACAGCCATCTGACCTAATACTTAATTTTCTTCTAGCGGTTCCATTCATAAAATTGCTACCCACAACCTAGGCTCAGCACTGACCCAGGTACATAATGGTGCGAATCAAGTCTTAATGTGATCGTTCGCAGTTTATTCGACTCGTCTTTCATGACAGACTCCCCTTGCAGCGTCGCTACTGTGGTAGTGGCCTCACCTAACCGAAACATTTTTTCGACAAATTCAACCTCATGTTCCCGAAGATCGATTATGGCACAATGCTGATATAAGAAATCTATCCTACAATAATGTCATAGGCCTCATTCACATGTGGCTTAATCTCTACACATTGTTTGAATTGAACCAGATCCAGGGAAAAGTCTATGTCCACTGAGCCTAATGATGTGTCATCTTTATACCCCACTCCACGTGATTTGTACCGTGGTGGGTCCCATTGCTTACATTTCATCAGATCTCAGATCTCTACTGGCGACCGACACATACGCCCCTGTGTCCACTTCCAACCTACAACCTTTTTTCCTACTATTCCTTTTGTTTCACAGTCCACCTCTGCATACGATTTCATACCATCCAATCTCATTGGGAATGACTGTAGGTGGACCTTGGCTTCCCATTCGCTTTTATCACTTTTGCCTGTCCCAGTCCTCTACTTCTGAAACTATTACCTCCTATTATTTTATTCTCACCACCGTGAGACTGGCTACATTGACTCTTCCAAAAAATGGTTCAAATGGCTCTGAGCACTATGGGACTTACGTCCAAGGTCATCAGTCCCCTAGAACTTACAACTACCTAAACCTAACTAACTTAAGGACATCACAGACATCCATGCCCGAGGCAGGATTCGAACCTGCGACCGTAACAGTCGCGTGATTCCGGACTGAAGCGCCTAGAACCGCTCGGCCACTGCGGCCGGCATTGCCTCTTTACATGCTTCATTTGTCTACACCAGAAACATTGTATTTCCATGTACCCTGTATTCCAGTCGACAAATCGATGTGCTCACACGCTTCAGCTAACTGCACTGTTGTGCAGAAATCGGATGGACTACTTATATGTACACGTCTTGACATATCCATACACAACGCCCCTAAAAAAGCATCGAGCACGCACTGCTCAGGTTTTTGCAGAATAATTTCATTGACTGCAGCACTCTGCTCTAATTCATAGGTACATCCTTTAATTTTTCCTATCCTATCCACAAACTACTCCACAGCTTCCATGTTTCTTTAAGTTATTCCCCCTAATTGTTCCTTATAGTGTCTAGCGCCATTTCTTTTCATATACCTCAGAAGTAACCCTTCTTTAATTTTTTGTGATGTTGTGGCTCCCTTAACAGCTTCTGTATGCCATACGTAAGGTTTAGCTTCCGCTTTTAGTCTCAGTTTTACAACACTCAATAATGCCTTATCAGACGACATCAGACTTCCAAGACCTCCCACAAAGGCCTGCACATCCTTGGTTGCCTTACCAGAAAAATGAGCAATTAAACTTGCGACTGACAAACCTATACCCCACTGTGATGATTGTATTTCTGCCAGCCCACACAATTCTTTAATATTTCTGTTAATCGTGCTACTTTTCTAACAATACGCATACTGCTTTCGTCGCTGACACACTTTGCGTCTCTGGTTCAGTCCACACTTTGTCCTAGACAACACTCATTTTGAGAACTAACCTTCACAAGAATTAACTTTAAGCTTATGTCTAATCATGAGCCATCTCGGCTCCTGGCATTGCCTAGCCACATGCCCCTAACGTGTATATGTTGAACGTTTTACTGTCAGTTGATACATGGGGATGAGTGAGTGTCAAGGTTACACTGTGCAGATCTAACAGGCACCAACCAGGCGTGACCTCTAAAGAAAATGGCTCTAAGCACTGTGGAACTTAACAGCTGACGTCATCCGTCCCCTTGACTTAGAACTACTTAAACCTTACTAACCTAAGGACCGTGGCAGGAGGCAGGATTCGAAACTGCGACCGTAGCAGGCACGCAGTTCCGGACTGAAGCGCCTAGAACTGCTCGGCCACAGCTGCCGGCTTGACTGTAAACCTAGACAAATCCACTTATTCACTACTCGCATTAAAATCTGTTTTACAAAAAGCGTGACTGTAAAATCTTTTCTCCATGACCGAAATACAATCAGAATACCGTAGGCTGCCGGTTCAGATGTTGCTCTGCGAAAGCGGTGTCTGTGATCTGACACCAGTCTGAGGTGACCCATGGATAATCGCCCATGGAGAGTGATATGAGATATCATGATCACAGAAGATTTCTTTAATTAACTTCTTCATTACGACCCTCGGCCATAGTTCATCGATGTCTGGTACTGCTGATAGTGCAACAAGTGGGGCCGAGCGTGTCAGTGCTCGAATGCCACTGTCAACGACGTCTCCAGCTGTGACTGTGATGACAGTGTGGCAGTGCAGTGATACCGTGCAAGTGGCCATGACCTCCCTCCAGCGACCCAGCAGTTCTCCACTCCACAAGCGGCTGCTCTCATGACTCAGGGCTTGCTGACTCGTCTCATGATCGGACAGCGGACCCCTTACTGAATTACGGCATGTCGTCTCAGTGTCACAGGCTCGTGGTGCAGGCTGTGATACTGAGACGGAAGTATTTTAGTACACACATTTGTGAGTACATGTACACTCCAGACCATGTTCAACTAGGGCTTAAGGCACAAACTCTAAACACGTCTGCGGTGGCAAGTGACGAAAGGTTGCATGCTGCAGCATTGGCGGTTTCCAAATTGCACCCAGGTCACAACACCTGTCGGCCATGTTTTGCTTTACAATGAATAACATTCTTGTCTGCCTGTGCTGGCTCTGACCAACTATAGTCGATATGCTAGGTGTGGATGGGACATTGTGCAAACGAGGACGAGCAGTTGCCAAATTTTTGTAGTCGATAAACTACGTATTTACTGTTAATCAGCTTCTCCGCCGTGTGGGATTAGCCGAGCGATCTAGGGCGCTGCAGTCATGGACTGTGCGGCTGGTCCCGGCGGATGTTCGAGTCCTCCCTCGGGCATGGGTGTGTGTGTTTGTCCTTAGGATAATTTAGGTTAATTAGTGTGTAAGCTTAGGCACTGATGACCTTAGCAGTTAAGTCCCATAAGATTTCACACACATTTGAACATTTTCAGCTTCTCCGATTGTATTATGTCATCATGTTTTATTCTGACTTTTGCTAGTTTCCTCGTTAGTTTACGTAATGACACACAGTTTCTTGCCTAATATAGAAGCAGTAACGGTATAGTGATAACTATGGACGTTTCAGTATTTTCTCTGGTCAAAATGGGTGTGTCAGTAGTTAATAAACGTTGTTACCACCGAGTGTATCTGAAAACGTAGCACAAACTACATAATATGTAATAATTTTTTCATAATGCGGGGCCACAGTCATAATATATTTCTTTAAAGTCAACACAGTCAATAGACTGTTGTTTATTTACAGTGTTACATTTACATTTACATTTACACAATCATGATTTAGGCTTGAAAGTGCTTTTGTCAAGTGTTTTAAGTGTTATACAATGCCTAAGATGACATACTGTCGTTACCACCGAGTGTATCTGAAAACGTAGCAGAAACTACATAATATGTAATAATTTTTTCATAATGCGGGGCCACAGTCATAATATATTTCTTTAAAGTCAACACAGTCAATAGACTGTTGTTTATTTACAGTGTTACATTTACATTTACACAATCATGATTTAGGCTTGAAAGTGCTTTTATCAAGTGTTTTAAGTGTTATACAATGCCTAAGATGACATACTGTCGTATTAAAATACACTATTATACACATTGTCTAAGACTCGATATTTCTGGCACAGCCTACTGCTTCGTTTCATCACTGAGTAAACCATCACGTCTCATTTCAAGATGGTATACTCAGTCATGAAACAAAGCAGTAGGGTCTGCCAGAAATATCGAATCTTACACAATGTGTCTAATAGTGTATTTTAATACGACAGTATGCCATCGTAGGCAATGTATAACACTTAAAACTCTTGATAATGGCACTTTGAAACCGAAATGATGATTGTGTAAGAGTAAATGAAACACTGTAAATAAACAGCAGTCTAATGGCGGTGTTGACTTTAAAGAGATACATAATATGTGTATGAACTAAAAGAATTTTATAAAAATCCCATATTATTATGTCTTTGAATACATTTTGTACATTATGCTTAACTTCTAATAGTTTTCTAATCTTCGTAGCTAAATCCATTATTCTTTATATTTTTCAGGTAAATCATCGATTCCACAGGTCTAGAAGGTAAGGAAAAAATTTACTTGACAGCATACTTTCATTAATCTCAGAACCATTCCTCTGCTTTGAACAACCGTGTATTAAAAATGTACTGTCTACGTTCATACCGATCGAGTTAATTACGGTGACCTTTTCCGCTGCGTTTTGCAATTTGTAGGAACATTTTTAGTGTCATTTTGCGAGACCAATGCGAATACTACTATCAACATTTTATGATGCGTTCTCGTTAGATAACGCTGGTACTGTGATACCATGTCATTTCCCCACAAAAGAAGGAGGCACTGTGTATTATAGAATAAGTCAGCAATGCAGGTTTCGCTTCAATGAATGATCCATATTGTGCTCCTGTAGCTATTGTGATCAAAACTCACGCAGCAGTAGACATGCCTTAGCAGAGTAAGCGGAGTTAAGGTGCTGAGATATAATATTTGCGGCAAACAATGCTTCCCTACGACAAAATGAAACATGGACCTGGGGCAATAACCAAGCAAAAATTTTCATGTGGCGTGGACAAGCACAGTTGATACAGTACCTGTTACTGTTTCATATTCACTTAGACACTGGTGCACAATTTAATGGAGGGATAGGGCTGGGGGGGGGGGGGGGGGAGATGGTACCCCCTCATCCTGCTGAAACAACATAAATAATGAAAATTTCAAATTCAGTCTCACTTGTTAATATCTTTTGTGTCCTACAAAATAAATCTGTCATAAAAGACAGCCCTTCTGGACCCTAAAAGCATGCCGACTTCTACTGAAATAATGAACATGGCTCTCATATTACTAGTATACATAGATACAGCCTACTGACAGTATATGGCAACTTACCTGTGACTAACTTTTTTATAGCCCTGAAATAGTCGTGCTACTGCCATCGATTTGATTACTCTCCACCTATTAGATACAATTAACAAGAGAACTCCTATAGATCCTTCGTATTACCTTGTACGTGGATTTTTAACAACCCAAGTAATATCATTCCACAGTAATAACATAACTTCAGCTCTCTAAATTTCAAAAGAATACTTACGAAACTATGTAGTAGTAGTACTAGTAGTAGTGGTACACGATTTCGTTAATTTGTGAAATAAGTCTTACAGTACATCTGTTCTTGACTAGCGATTATGCAGGGTGAGTCACCCGACGTTACCGCTGGATATATTTCGTAAACCACATCAAATACTGAAGAACCGATACCACAGACCGAACGTGAGGAGAGAGGCTAGTGTAATTGTTTAATACAAACCATACAAAAATGCACGGAAGTAAGTTTTTTAACAAAAACCTACGTTTTTTTAAATGAAAACACGTTAGTTTTGTTAGCACATCTGAACATATAAACAAATACGTAATCAGTGCCGTTTGTTGCATTGTAAAATGTTAATTACATCCGGAGATATTGTAACCTAAAGTTGACGCTTGAAACCTCCGACGTTCAGTTGCGTGTTGTAACAAACACGGGCCACGGTCGGGGAGCAGCATCTGCAGGGACATGTTTACGATGACGACCGTGTTTCTCCTGATCTTACACCTCTGGACTTCTTTTTGTGGGATACGTTAAAGGAGAATGTGTACCGTGATGTGCTACAACCCCAGAGGATATGAAACAACGTATTGTGGCAGCCTGCGGCGAACATTACACCAGATGTACTGCGGCGTGTACGACATTCATTACGCCAGAGATTGCAATTGTATGCAGCAAACGATGGCCACCACATTGAACATCTATTGGCCTGACATTTCGGGACACACTCTATTCCACTACGTAACTGAAAACGGAAACCACGTGTGTACGTATACCTCACCCCCGCATGGTAATGTACATGTGCGTCAGTGAAAAATACCAATAAAAAGGTGTTAGCATGTGGGCGTAATGTGCTGTTCCAGTCTCTTCTGTACCTAAGGTCCATCACCGTTCCCTTTTGATCCCTTCGTAATTCGGTGCTCTCCGATAAACACGATCGAACAGCTGAGGAGTGGTACTCAAGCGTCAACTTTAGGTTACAATATCTCCGGATGTAATTAACATTTTACAATGCAACAAACGGCACTGATTACGTATTTGTTTGTATGTTCAGATGTGCTAACAAAACTAACGGGGTTCCACTTAAAAAAACGTAGGTTTGTGTTAAAAAACATACTTCCGTGCATTTTTATATGGTTTGTATTAACCAATTACACTAGCCCCTCTCCTCACGTTCGGTCTGTGGAATCGATTCGTCAGTATTTGATGTGGTTTACGAAATATATCCAGCGGTAATGTTAGGTGACTCACCCTGTATATACTGCGCCGCATCCACCGTAATGTAAGGCAGAAAGGCAGACCTCCAGCAGAAATATTATTAATTCTGTAATGCTTATGACAACAGAAAGTACAGAAAGAGGAATTCATTAGACTGCTTAAAAAGTAGAAGAAGATGAGATGCAGAAGAAATAATTACGAAATCAAAGGGACTGTTTGTGACACAGGACAGGATGGTAGAGTGTGGGATTCGAATCTGTATCAGTAAGGCTTAAGATACATTACGGAATCACTGACGTGTGATTACAGAGTGAAGCTGAAAGATATCTTGTGACTAAAGGTTGTTCTCTCAAAGGAAAAGTATTCGAAATGAATCTTAGTTGATTGTAGATAAATGTCAGAGAAATAAGATCGGAGATGTTTTACATGTAACATAATGGTTATCTCATAGACAATGAACCTACATCCGTAAGTCTCCAGGACGGATCCAAATAAGTAGCAAAATAACAGCACTAAGCGACACTGACGGGATGGGTCTGTGCTAGTAGCGTGTTCATATGGCGTAATCGATTTTGTATACTATTGTGAAGAGCAATGCACAGCGTATTTCCGGTTGTAACTTATATTACCACTGTAGGGGTGGCAGCCTGAATTATTGATCTGGCCTTCTGACATTAGCATGGCCTTGCTCTGCTGACACTACGAACGGCTGAAACCAACGGGAAACAATAGGTGCAGTTTTGCATATGGTTCGAATGGCTCTGAGCACTATGGGACTTAACATCTGAGGTCATCAGTCCCAAGACTTAGAACTACTTAAACCCAACCAACCTAAGGACATCACACACATCAATGCCCGAGGCAGGATCCGAACCTGCCACCGTAGCAGCACCACGGTTCCGGTCTTAAGCGCCTAGAACCTCTCGGCCACAACGACCGGCGGTTTCATTTTTACAGAGGGCTGCAGATCAGCTGTACGTATAGTCAGATGATGAGAACATGCTCTTGGGTAAGATATTGCAGAAGTAATGTAGTCCTCCGTTTGCATCATCATACGGGGATTGCTCAGGAGTCTGCCATAATCGGAAAACAAAACTGACATTCTACGGAACGCCATATGGAACGCTGTATCAGTTAACTAGGTAGGTAGGATAGCAATTTAATTATTTCAATGGATACCAGAACGTGATTTTCCCTCTGCAGCGGAGTGTGCGCTGATATGAAACTTCCTGGCAAATTAAAACTGTGTGCCGGACCGAGACTCGAACTCGGGACCTTTGCCTTTCGCGGGCAGGTGCTGTACCATCTGAACTACCCACGCACGACTCACGCCCCGTCCTCACAACTTTACTTCCGCCAGTACCTCGTCTCCTACCTTCCAAACTTCACAGAAGCTCTCCTGCGGTAGTAGGAGACGAGGTACTGGCGGAAGTAAAGCTGTGAAGACGGGACGTGAGTCGTGCTTGGGTAGCTCAGTTGGTAGAGCACTTGCCCGCGAAAGGCAAAGGTCCCGAGTTCCACTCTCGGTCCGGCACACAGTTTTAATCTGCCAGGAAGTTTCATGTAAATGGATAGTTTGAAGCTACAGTGTGAATTACTGAAGTGAAATGGCAGGAAGAACAGGACTTCATGTGACAGATAGGCACGGCTGGTGCATGCAATTATATGAAGCAGACAGTGTGGAGAAAAAAGAAAGGAATAGGTGGAAATTCCTGACTTCCAGCCGCACAGGGTATTGCTTAAATGCAACGGCGAAAGTAGAAAATATGTACGCGACCAGGACTCGAACCCAGATTTACCACTTATCATGAGCGGTTGCCTTAACCGCATTTTACCTATGTTTTTTTTCTTTTTTTAAGCAGTGGTTTTCATTTTATGGGGGCCCTAGAGCGGTTGGCGAATAGGGCAGAGCGGACAGGGTTCTTAACCCGGGACCTGCCCACGGCGTCGTCTTTCGTGGTCCAGGTATCAGAAGCGATGAGGGAAGTCAATAGTGGGAACGTTTTTTATTTATTTATTTACTTTCATTTTCATTTTCTTTGTACCACACCTGGAGTACGTGTAACTTCAAATGGCTCAAATGGCTCTGAGCACTATGGGACTTAACTGCTGTGGTCATCAGTCCCCTAGAACTTAGAACTACTTAAACCTAACTAACCTAAGGACGTCACACACATCCATGCCCGAGGCAGGATTCGAACCTGCGACCGTAGAGGTCTCGCAGTTCCAGACTGTAGTGCCTAGAACCGCACGGCCACTACGGCTGGCTACGTGTAACTACCACCACACTGTGCACTAAATAAATAAAACAAATAATTTCGGGGCCTTACTACTCCGACGCAATATGTATTGGGAAACTGAATATGTGTTAACACTACCAAAGATCGTAAACACTTTGGTTCTCCACACGACCTATCGATGTATTCGTTCGATAGCATAGTAGACCCAGCGTATAAATACAAATAACTTTTTTAAGCACCTTACAATACTGTTTGTAATGGGCTGCTGCATTTAGATTTTGTCTGTTTCTAACGTTTTGATATAATTGCCACTTTCTTCTACAGGATATTCTTATCCCTCTAGTCAGGCACCCAGGTTGCCTGTTTGTGCTAGTACCCTGTTCAGACGGAAAGCAACTGTCAAAGAGCACGAGAAAAGTGTTAAGGAAAGAATTATATTCATCGTCTACTGTATCCGCACTATAAAACACCTTGCCACTCTTGTTCCTTGATAAGGTTTGGTTTACAAAGTTCTCTACAGCAACTGGATCAGCTTTCCTAAAAAGTTGATAACTATATTTAACATGTGTTGCAGCACAAAAATCTTTTAGAGTTAAAACTTGTGCATCATGATCTGAAAGGCCATTCTTTTTTTTTTTTTTTGCTAACGGAATGCCTTTCCAGTAATTAGGAATGAACAAAAATGTTGTTTATGTTTGTTCTACTGTTCCCTTGCACTCTCGTTGGAAAGAGTGAATTAAGGAGGTCTACTAGCATTCTTTTCCTTTCACAGTCACTTATACAATTAATATTGAAGTCACCACATGTAACTAACTATTTGTATTTCCTACAAAGTGAACCAAGAACCTCCTCTAGCTTCAGCAAAAATGTTGTGAAATCGGAGTCTGGGGATCTATAAATAACAACAGTTAGAAGTGAGATGACGTGAGGCAGGGTCGGTTGTATACGGTTAGTTAAATGTCTCGTGAATATCTTCATGTGGCAGTTGAGGAGTGTTAGCGGGCGGTAATCAAGCACTGGAGCGCCACTGTCGGCTTGTGAACCGGTATAAGCCTGCGAGGAGCGACACCGCGGAGGCATAATTTCCCGACAGATGTCATTCAACTAGGAAACCAGAAGTTCTATAAAGCTCCACAGGGAGTACGTCGGGAGCAGGAGACCTGTTCGACACTCCTTTCTATATGGCCTCGATAACTTCCTCTTCCGTAATTCTGTCTGCTAATTCAGTTTGTAAGTCCTGTGGAACAGTGCCGTAAACCAATCGTGAGACTCCTGTCACCAAGGTTGGGTCGGAATATTGAGCAGAATAAACTCGTGCTTCATGTCGAAGAACGCTGCACCAATGCTGCGTTGCGTGGTGAGCTGTGATGGCCTGTATCCGCGCTCTTCGTCATAGTTTGCGTTCTCGAATACGTGGTACATGGTGAGGCGTTCCGTTGCTATTGTGCCATGTGTCCACTCTCTGGGTGGCATACGGGCTACGCACAGTGTACTGTTATCTGTCGTTGTTGCGAGGGTGGTAAGGAGACACATTTACGAAGGACGGTGAAATTAAAATCTGGGGTGGCAGTGCAGCGGACTACGACGTATCATAACAAGCAGTACACAGCGACCGGTGCTCGTGTATCGCGCAGACGTAGAACAGGTAGTAGCTCTGAACACAACAATACTTGAGCAGTGTTTATTGCCTGCACACCTACCTATCATTTGGAGAACAGACGTGCAAGTGGATGGTGAATATTGTAATCACAGAGGAAAACGTTAGAGTGGTCCTGATGTACGAAGAATGTAGGAGAAATGTTGAGGCTACCGCCGCCTTGTATGGTGAGCTTTTTCCACAAAAATCTCGCTCTCGATCGGTTTTTTTCCAGGTTGTGAAAGTTTTGTTTGTTTGATGGGAGCCTATGGACCGAAGGAAACGAAGGAAACGTGTTACAGGAGAAGCTAATGAAACAGATGTATTAGCGGCAGTGCACAACAACCCAGGAATAAGCGCCCGGCAGTTGTACCCTCGGTCCCGGTATTTCCGTAGGTAGTACTGCCACAATAACCAGCGTCTTAAGTACCACTCATATCACGTGTCAGTGCATCAAGAACTTCATGGCGCCGATTTCCGTAAACGGGTAGTATTTTGTGGGTGGGCGCGTCAGCAAACGCAAACGATCCCCATGTTCTTTGCAGAGGCAGTATTTTCCGGTGAGACCACTTTCACTGACCATGCTTGCGTTAACCGGCATAAAATGACATTTGGAGTGTAGACAGTCCCCAGTGGTTGCGGCCAGCTGACCACCTACGTACTTGGTCGGTTAACGTATCGCCGGCCGGAGTGGCCGGGTGGTTCTAGGCGCCAGAGTCTGGAACCGCGCGACCGCTGCGGTCGCAGGTTCGAATCGTGCCCCGGGCATGGATGTGTGTGTTGTCCTTAGGTTAGTTTGGTTTAAGTAGTTCTAAGTTCTAGGGGACTGATGACCTCAGCAGTTAAATCCCATAGTGCTCAGAGCCAATTTGGTTAACGTATGGTGTGGCATCATGGCGAACAAACTCATTGGTCCGTATTTTGTCGGCGGAACGTTGAATGGAGGAAATTATCGGACGTTTTTGGAACAGGAACTAACGGCACTACTGCAGGATGTTGCCAAGGACATTCGTCAACGTATGTCCGAGCCGTGCGTGGCTCACGATTGTGACCTGTCCTTCCTGCATTTCTGAAACGCCAAGAAACTTTTTTTTTTTAGTTTGGTGTTACTGTCTTCTGGCGCTACTATCCCTGCTCATCTTCGCTGTCCGTGAGTGGCAGCAGCAACGTTATCGATAGTAGGTTCGTGTTACTTTCTGTGGAGCGACGCAGTATTTTCCGGGTACTGCTCTGACAGGAACGAGTCGGTGTAGTCAGTGCAGTGAGTCGGCAGAGTCACTCGGAAGGCAGACAGTCGCATGTTGGTCAGTCGGCTCTGAGTCTCAGTCCCCTTTGGGTTGTGGACTGAGTCGGGTTCGTCGTTACTCGGCTGTTCGACGAGTTGGCAGTCAGTAGCAGGCAGGTCCTCACGGTGCAGGTACGCGGCAGGACCATGGTCGACGCCGATGGAAGGCCGTTGGTCGGTCGGTTGGTTGGTCGTCGAATGGCAACATGTCGTCTGCTGAGCACTGACACCAGTATCAGTCGGGGAAGAGTTGGCAGCCAGCAACGGTAGGGTCCGTATGGTGTTAGTATTCGCCGGGACCGCTGTTGGCGAAAGTGGGTTGCCGTTCATCGTTTGCTCGGCTGGTCGTGTCTCACGACAACGTCTTGGATCCTCAAGCCGAACACCATTTTCCGGGTCGGGATGTGGTTGGACCTTGTTGGTTCGTTGGAAATGAGCAGCGAAGTAGTCTCCACAGCACGAAACCCAGGCCGTGGCTTTTGGCGGAGGCACGTTCTGTTGCATTTGGAGGCGCTAGCTAAGTGAGCGACTTTTCGCTTTTCTCCGAAGCAGGATCCTCAAGATGAGTAATTAGTTGCCTGTTCTTAAAACTCGACTGTAACGATTTCTTCGTTTTGGTGGATTATTCTTTCCTCAGCCGTTGACGCTTGTGATCACAAGTGGTGTGTGTTGTTGCCTAGAACCCGCAGCCTCCTTCCGTACAGATTTGTTAGTTGTGACTTGTATTTGCTGAATTCTTTGAAACTAATCTTGAGTGGTGAGCGCTGCCTTGATCTTTGTGACCCCGTGTCCGAAGTATAGGTATTTTGGTTTACTCGTCATCGGCCGATAATTACTATTACTTGTGCAGTTGGATCTGACGGTTGGAAATCGGTCAGATTGTCTGTCGGTCGTAAACCATCCCTAGGTTTTGCCGCCTTCTCTTATCTGACCTTGCCGCCCGGAGTGGCCGTTCGGTTCTAGGCGCTACAGACTGGAGCCGAGCGACCGCTCCGGTCACAGGTTCGAATCCCGCCTCGAGCATGTATGTGTGTGATGTCCTTAGATTAGTTAGCTTTAATTAGTTCTAAGTTCTAGGCGACTGATGACCCCAGAAGTTAAGTCGCATAGTGGTCAGAGCCATTTGAACCATCGTATCTGACCTTAAACCTTGGCTGCCTGTCCCACTTCACTACACCTGTAAGGGACCTTCTCAGACCGATCCTGGAGTATTTTGTGAACACCACTTGTTACTGTTTTCATTTCTGTTTTCCCCTTTTGTAAATCTGTAAGTACTGTACTTGGCCTTCTCTAGTGCATTAATGCTATTTTAATGATTGAAATTAGGTCTTCATCTGCCCTTTTTTATTTAAATTTCTTTTTTGCTCTGTGTTTAGGCCTTTAGCCGTGTTTGTTGCAGAATCTGTGGCTTTAATATATAAATCCTTGTCTGTAAGCTTCCTCCTTAATTATCTTGAAATCTTGAAATGGCCTTCAGCAGTGTTCTGTAAATGTTTATCTTAAGTTTGTCTCTAATTATTCTCGAGCAATTGCCGACAAGATAGTTCAAGTTTTATTAAGATGTTTACCTGTTATATTGTGTAAAGGTTTATCTTTAAAGTCTCTCTTTTGTTATGTAAAGAAATTTTTTTTAATTGGACTTTCAGCCGAAGAATTAACTTGAATTTTCCTTAATATGACCTTTAGCCGTAATTTTTAAATGCTTGGCTTTTAAAGAATTTCCTTCGCTGATCTGAAATATTTATTCGGCCTTTAGCCGAGAAGATATTGTAATTTTACTTAAGTAAGGCCTTCAGCCATTATTCTAAATTCCGGTGTTTTAAAAGCAATCGTTTAAACTTATTGTGGGGAAGTTACTTGGGCCCTCAGTCGTGAATTGATCTTTTTTGATTTAAAGAGAAAACAGAGCATTGGTTTGAGGAATAAAGTTGTGTGTGTTCTTGTTGTTGTTTTTGGGGGAGGAGACCAGACAGCGAGGTCATCGGTCTCATCGGATTAGGGAAGGATGGGGAAGGAAGTCGGCCGTGCCATTTCAGAGGAACCATCCTGGCATTTGCCTGGAGTGATTTAGGGAAATCACGGAAAACCTAAATCAGGACGGCCGGACGCGGGATAGAACCGTCGTCCTCCCGAATGCGAGTCCAGTGTCTAACCACTGCGCCATCTCGCCCGGTGTGTGTGTTCTTGTGTAACTAACAGCAATGGACCTTGCCCCCTTTCCACAACCTGATCCGCTGTGTCCTGCGAAACCAGATTTCAGTGTGGTTTCAGATTGACAGTCGTCCAGCCCATTACACAATTGAAACACGGGAGGGGTTATACTGTGTTTATACTGGTCGGTTTATCGACAAAGGTGGCCTTATTAATTAGCTCGCTAGGTACGGTAGTCGGATTTGACGGCACCGGATTTCTTTCTGCAGGGATTATTAAAAGATAAGGTGAACCAGCGGGTGCCAACAGGCCGTGAAGACGTGGTGGACAGCATCAGAAAAGCGTGCTGACATTGCCGCAGACATGCTTCTATACTTCGTGCTCTCATTTGAAAAGCGGACACTAATGGTGCTGAAGTTGGCCGTACTAAGTGCGAACACTTACACTAATTAGAAAAGCAGAGTAGCGTTCGTCTCGAGCCACGGCCATAGTGGCGCGTCGAGAAGTCCCGTGTTCGATATGTCGGAGGAATGCAACACTGCGAATGGGGTTTCCAATTAGGAGTTGTGAAATACTGGCCTGCGGCATAGAGGTGGTGTCCCATATATCAATGGATATTTATGGGCCTTTGAGTAGCATGTCGTAAATCACGGTTGTGTACCAATTTCTTTTCCTACAATTACGCCGTCTGTGGCGAAATGGAGAAAATGCTTTAGACAAATGTGGATTTTGTCGTAGAATCGTAATCTTCAACAAAAACTGGTTATTCCTATTCGAGATTTGAAAGTTGCGCCCTCCTCCCACGCGGGGGAAACAAATTGGAATTATAACTTGTTTTGATCTGATGTGTAGCTTTCGAGATATTTCAATGTATTCAGTTAAAATGAACGCGCTGTGTTTATATACTGGAGCAGAAGGCAATGAAGAAACAATACTGTTTAACAACACTTGTGATCCACATTTTACCAAGAGTTATCAGTAAAGTATTATTTGGAAAAAAGTTGATATTTCGCATGAAAGAACACATGTTAACATGTTCAGCATTTACGACTTGATCAGAACTTCTCTCTTGAGAAATGTAGCCCTGTATGTTTTCGTTATTGTTGTTGTTACTGCTGGCAAGCTGAAATTTCCGGTCTTCATTTCTAACTAGGATTCAGTTCTCCGACAGAAATTCCTTTCCTATTTTAACCAGCTGGAAATATTTCACAGATTGTGTATAACATTTAACTACGTACACGCATCTACCCACTTGATTCCTTTACACGTTTCGATTTCCTTTCCCATAAGAAATAACGATAGATACTTGTTCTCCTTCCCCTAGTTACACAGTAACACGGGATCTCATGTCTTGATCTCCTCGACGCTGTTTCCCTTATTTTACTCGCGGAACCCACCTGACGGCAATTCACAGTGCTCACAGCTTACCGGCTTGTCTGCCTCGCGAAAGCGGGACTGTGTGCAGAGGGTGGGAGGGAGGAGGAGGAGGAGGAGGAGGAGGAGGAGGAGGGTGCTCGCTACCTCTCGTAAAGCACCTCATTAGAGGCCTGCGCGAGCGCCTCGACGCTCAAATACGGCCCGAGAGCGGCTTCTCCGCTGCACGGTCACTCCTGCTGCCGCGTCTCATGTTCCACTACACGATTTTTTCTAAAACACCCACTAGTGTCTCTTTAACTACCAAGAAATGCTATTCGATTCCTTACTCCGTCGAAAGCAAAACATCCAATACTCCACAAGCTACCTTAGGGTGCGAAGGTGTGTACTTCTACGCCGTCGGCACTCGGACCATGCAAAAAAAAAAAAAAAAAAAAAAAAAAAAAAAAAAAAAAATGGTTCAAATGGTTCTAACACTATGGGACTTATCTTCTGAGGTCATCAGTCCCCTAGAACTCAGAACTACTTAAGCCTAACTAACCTAAGGACATCACACACATCCATACCCGAGGCAGGATTCGAACCTGTGACCGTAGCGGTAGCGCGGTTCCAGACTGAGCGCCTAGAACCGCTCGGCCACTCCAGCCGGCCTCGGACCATGCACTATTACATTGAGTGTCCTGCGTGCCGAGGTTCTGACAGCGTGGAAAAATCCCGTTGGATACTCTTTCCGAACATGCAGAGCAGTGTGTGACATTTAAGATATTTCGAACGTGCGTTTGAACGTAGACCATGATATGGAAGAATGTGACACGCACACCTCCAAAATACAGAGTCGCGAGACCCCATTTGGACTTTCAGTTAAAACCCATATGTATATATGCCGTCTCTAGGCTCCATAAAACTGAGGATATTTCAAAAACCCATCGTTAATGTACGATTTGTTGTAATAGAATGACAGGAAGCGTCATATTGGTGATTAAAGAATTATTTTAGCTAGCGTATTATGGAAGTGTGCAGTTTCAAGGCAACGGCACACCGAGGATCGGTGAAAAAAAAACGCTTTGTTCTTCTTACAGTTTCTTATAATCAAAGGTGAGTTAATAACATATCTACGACTTCAGCGTTCAGGGGATGGTGAGATGCAAAGGCCGGCCGCGGTGGCCGTGCGGTTCTAGCGCTGCAGTCCGGAACCGCGGGGCTGCTACCGTCGCAGGTTCGAATCCTGCCTCGGGCATGGATGTGTGTGATGTCCTTAGGTTAGTTAGGTTTAAGTAGTTCTAAGTTCTAGGGGACTGATGACCTGAGATGTTAAGTCCCATAGTGCCCAGAGCCATTTGAGATGCAAAGTATCGTGGTAAATCTTTCATGGTCGGTGTCGGGTAATGAGCAGAGCCGCGGAATTGTGAAGTATAAAATGATGCATTCCAAGTTCGCAACCTATTGGATCTAACCTTTTTTAGTAACCATCGCATTTTATAGCAGATTCTCATAATTTCTTACTGGTTTACTAAAAGTTTATTCTATGGTATTTGATGTTATGTAAATAGAGATGCACTCTTTCTGGTGAGTGAGTTTGTTCGCTTGACTTTATCTACAAGACAACTTGCACTGCTGGCAGTAAGATATTTTGCAGTTTGTTGTTTAAGTTTTGTATTTAGTGTGTGTGTGCGAAATTTTATTGGACTTAACCGCTAAGGTCATCAGTCCCTAAGCTTACACGCTACTTAACCTAAATTATCCTAAGGACAAACACACACACACATGCCCAAGGGAGGACTCGAACCTCCGCTGGGACCAGGCGTACAGTCCATGACTGCAGCGCCTAGACCGCTCGGCTAATCCTGCGCGGCTTGTATTTAGTATATTGTATTGATTCTGTTACTAGATAGGGGCACTGGTCAAGTAAGAATGATAGAGTTTTCTCAAACATTGAGAGTGATGAGATAACTCTTATCTTATAAGGAGAACTATTGTAAACTTCCCACTGTTAATAATGGAACGTTTACAAGGTAGTGTCCTTATTGACTGGATACGATACTTCCCTTTGTGCCTTCTGACATGTTCCTGAATACTGAAGTTTTCATATACTACAGGTAAACCAACACAATCAGCATTAAAAGGGGTGAAAATGTGCTTTTGAATAGAGCTAACTTGGGAATTTTATGCCTGTCCATTACCTGATGAGTGTCATCTTGGAGCTAGGTACAGTCGACAACTGCCGCTGGAGCGAGCTGCAATCGTGTATGTCACGTTGGGACACGCATACTGTATGCACAAGACCTTTGTTGTGAGCATTCAACGACACGTTGAAGTCGGAACGCTCAACGTTGACGTTCGGAAGCACGGTCTGCGCTCCGACAGCTTTAGTCCCACTAAAATTTCCCCCTGGTGCATAATACGAACGACTGTCGATAAAATACCCCCTGTGAGCTCAAGTTTCTCTGATTTTCTCGCTGAGGTTCCTTTGCAAAAAATGAACATCGCCTGCCGCTTCCTTGAGTCAGACTGATTCCCTGTGGAATCCTTTGAATGTAAGCTGTCGGAATTTCGACCGTAAACGTCTCCATGATACGCACCGCCTCTACATCTACACGTTTATCATCATGTACGTCATTGCTCTGCTGTTGACACTGAAGTGCTTGGGAAAGGGTCCATGAGATAGACTGTCAGACTACTGTCGACCGTTTCACTCTCAAGTAGCACGTGGGAAAAAAGAACGCATAAATTTTCCTCTGAGAACTCTGATTTCTTTTATTGTATCACGATGGTCTGCTCTCACTCTCTCTCTCTCTCTCTCTCTCTCTCTCTCTCTCTCTCTCTCTCTCTCTCTGCAGGTGCAGGTCAGTAATGTACTGGATGTTAGAGGTTTCAGTGCAGATCTTGAGATCATTGGTACCTTTATATGCATTCACTTCAATGTGTTAGCTGTTTTTTCTCTGCGTCTGTCTTTCGGTAATCACATCACACAATTTACTACCTGTTATTTTCTACACTGCCGTAACTGCATCACTAGTGGATTATGCCAGTCAGTATAGACTCAACGTTTTGCATCTACGTGTCCATATTTAACACCTGAACTGCTGCTCAGGTGAAAATAAGCATTAATGGCTTGCTCTTGCCATGTGTAGTCGAAGGTAATAACTGCCCTAAAACATACTACTCCTAATAGCTGTAATTATTTGTCTGCCAATGAAGTAAATACTGTAGCGGCACCACCTTTTACGTTAAGGAAAGTTAGTTTTGTTCAATATTCTGATCACAAGTCATAGCCAGGTATGGGTCTGTTGACAGTAAGCTATGCTAACCAGTGACTGCAAAGTAGAATGGAGGCCACAGGGCCATCGAACCGCTGGAAAGAGTAAACGCAGCGGTTTGCGTGGCGCAAGTTACAGGCAGAAGGGGCCCACTAGCGCAACCTAGATGTTATGATTACGTGACTCGGAGCAGCGCGTTAGCAAAACAAGTGCACACAGCTGAGTATAAATAGGTGCCATTTTCTAACGAGAGTCATTCAAGTGTGGCATCTCTCCTGGACAGCAGAGCGTGTCACACCACCAGCTACACACAGCAGCAGATGGGGCGTCAGCGTTCCAGTCCACGACGGGCCGTTGGATCGACCCCCTGAGGCCGATGCGGGGTCTGTAGCCAGCCAGCCAATGGCGGGCCACTCCACGAGTCACTATCATTGGCAGTCGTCCTGGCTTCCAACACACGCTGGAGGCGTCCCGAGGCGAGGGCCACAGATTCCCGGGTGCTTGTGGTCTCCACGATCTCAGCTATGCCAGCAAGGAAGGACGTAGCGGGCCACTCGGCGACTCCCAGCGGAACAGTGCTGAGTCAACAGGGAAGAAGACCACTGAGCCGGCTGCCGGCGTAGCCCTGACAACGCGGTCCTACATGGCCAACACAAACCAGGGCATTGCACTGGCTTGCTGGGGCGGTGGCCTCCGCATTGCGGGGCCCTGTGATGCAGACTGAGGGGAACGGGGCACTGTAGTGGAAACAAATACATCATTTGGAAAGTTATCGCTGAGTTTTAATACGGCACCTCCTGGCACCCAGTCACTACAATACTGGTAAAATGTTGTTCAGTACATTGTCTATAGTCAACAATAAAACATCAGCCTTTTACCCTTATCACCCTGTATTATCGCATTCAGATGTGAAAGTTAGTGATTGGAACTCTGTGAACAGATCTTGGAGCAATTGAAAAACGCCTTTGCTTTATTAATTTCAACACCCAATTCGCATACCTTATGCAAGGCAATCTCTCCCTTATTTTGCGGTAATACAAAACAAGCGGCCCTTCTTTGAACTTTTTCAATGTCCTCCGTCAGTCTGGTAAGAATCCCATACCACGCAGCAGTTCCCCGGAAGGCGACTGGCAAGTGTAGCATATGCAACATCCTCAGATTATCTGTTGCACGTTGGTAAATGTTCTTCCAATAGAACACAATCTTTTGTTCACCTTCCCCAAAAGATTTTCCGTATGATGGCCTCAATTTAAGTTGTTCATCTGCAAGTTGTTGTGAATCACCATAACACAATCACCATAACACTCTCGCACAAGCTCAATGATCAAATAATGAAAATTGCAGCCCTTTGCTTGATCTTCTCTATCTTTTCTAGCAATAGTACGTGGTAAAGCTCACATAATGATGACCAATAAAAGAATCTATCTTACAGTTGTTCATTACAGCATGGTGCAGGACAACAGGAGTTTTCTGAAGCTAACTCAGGTTATGTTTGTCAATAACGTAGAGCTGGCTGTTTATCGGAACTTGTTCGCAGTTGTTTCGATCGCGATGCCATTTAGTAGTCATGCAGCACAGGAGAAGTGCGGAAAGTGCTGTGAGAACGTTCTACAAGGGAAGTGATAGTGTGACTGCTACGCAAAGGTTATTTCGACAACATTACCACTTACGACGTCATGGATGAGGCTCATCTGCTCATGTGATTACATCGTGGGTGCGTAAGTTTGAACGAACTGGTTTAGCCTTGAAAAATAAGTCAATGGGTGTCATTTGAAGGGTACGTAGCCCGGCGAACATTGTCGCTATTGGAGGTTCCATAGAGAGGTGCCCTCGGCGCCCCATTCGACAACCTACATCTGCACTAGAGTGGGCGACGAAACGTTCAGAGACTACAGCAGAAATTAATGTTCCAGACCTATAAGTTACAGACTTTGCATCATTTAACTCCAAGAGTACTGGATGGTATGAATGGCTGGAGAAACCCGAAAGGCATGATCATCCACATTAATAGAAAAGGTCTATCCCAGAGGCATCCCCCTTTCGCGAAGTATGAGCGCTGTGTGTTATTTAGATGTAAATGTTCGGTGTTGGTGACTGTAATGTGTGTGCGTATAGCGTGGTCTCACGTACGTGGTGGATAATGAGAGATCAGACAAACCCAGTGCCGGCACTTAGCCAGTTTCCTTAATAACATACGTGTACCAGATGAAGCCATCCGGATCCCTTAACGGATACATTATTATAGATATTTTTTTGTTACTTAGCCTCAGAAAATCCTTGTGAATTTCATGAGCTTGCAGTACGTAGCGCCCACGCTACGGTATGTTTGGTGTATCATGTCCTGGTGTCGTTGCTTTTACTTCTTCGAACAGGAGGGCGGCACTGCAACAACATTCTTCTGCTACGTATGTTGATAATATACTTTACATTGCGGTTGGTCGATGTTAATATCTAATATACATGGTTTTCATTAGGACGGAGCCCAGTCATATTCTGCTAGACAACCGAGGGATCCTCAATGCCTAGTTTATATATTTTTCGGTGCCGGAGCGGACCTCTTCAGTCATACAACACCCGCTCCCTCCACCGTAAAAACAAGTTTGTTTTTCGAAAACATGTGATAAAACTTATAATGAGAAATCATTTTTACAAAATACCATTCTGAATTTCAGGTTTTTCAAACACAATTTCTTACAATCATAATAATAAAACTACGGGGTTTAATATAAACCACAGGCTTTACCGTCGTCCCCGTAACAGGGTCATTTACTTCCCAGCTCTGCTCGATGCATATCGGCCCATGCCTTCTTGACTACGACGTCATTTTTTCAGCTGCTGCCAGCCGCAACTTTCTAACAGTTACCGGTAAGTACCGATCATAATTTCGGAAAGAGGCTCATTTATCTTGGGCATACTGTACATACACATACACATACACACACACACGCACACGTATTTACACTGCGATTTAGAACGCGTATACTATTTTAAATTCCCGGTGCCAACTTGTTGTTCTAGTAAGTGTAAGTTCCCTGGGTGATGCCAAAACCCTCTTCCGGAGCGTTCCGGTCGGAATTAAGCCCTGGGTGGAAGCCCTTCACAAATTGTTTGGAAAGCGCCTCAGTTGATGTAACGTGACATCCCATGACCTGCAAGATCCTCTGATTTAGTGTCTGCGGCTTCTTCCTGTGGTGACATCTTAAAATCAATGTGTGACGTGCACGTCCTGCGTCTACCTATGAACTGAAATTGAACATGAAGACTAACTCTCTGCCATTCCTGGAGACATGCTGCACCGAGAATTCCGGAATTTCCCTAACTGTCCTAGAATGTGAACGGCAAAAGAAAGCATACTGTTCCGATGTTGCTTTGAAGAGCCATTTTGCAAGGAAAAGATAAATGCCAGGGTGGTCCATTGATCGTGACCGGGCCAAATATCTCACGAAATAAGCGTCACACGAAAAAACTACAAAGAACGAAACTTGTCTGGCTTGAAGGGGGAAACCAGATGGCGCTGTGGTTGGCCCGCTAGATGGCGCTTCCGTAGAACAAACGGATATCAACTGCGTTTTTTAAAATAGGAATCCCCATTTTTATAACATATGCGTGTAGTACGTATAGAAATATGAATGTATTAGTTGGACCACTTTTTCCGCTTTGTGATAGACGGCGCTGTAATAGTCACAAACATATGGCTCACAATTTTAGACGAACAGTAGGTAACAGGTAGGTTTTTTAAATTAAAATACTGAACGTAGGTACGTTTGAACATTTTATTTCGGTTGTTCCAATGTGATACATGTACCTTCGTGAACTTATCATTTCTGAGAACGCATGCTGTTACATAGTGATTACCTGTAAATACCACATTAATGCAATAAATGCTCAAAATGATGTCCGTCAACCTCAACGCATTTGGCAATACGTGTAACGACATTCCTCTCAACAGTGAGTAGTTCGCCTTACGTAATGTTGGCACGTGCATTGACAATGTGCTGACGCATGTTGTCAAGCGTTGTCAGTGGATCACGATGGCAAATATCCTTCAACTTTCCCCACATAAACTAATCTGGTGACGTCAGATCCGGTGAACCTGCGGGCTATGGTATGGTGCTTCGACGACCAATCCACCTGTCATGAAATATGCTATTCAATACCGCTTTAACAGCACGCGAGCTACGTGCTGGACATCCATCATGTTGGAAGTACATCGCCATTTTGTCATACAGTGAAACATCTTGTAGTAACATCGGTAGAACATTACGTAGGAAATCAGCATACATTCCACCATTTAGATTGCCTTCGATAAAATGGGGGCCAATTATTCTTCCTCCCGTAATGCCGCACCATACATGACCCCGCCAAGGTCGCTGATACTCCACTTGTCGCAGCCATCGTGGATTTTCCGTTGCCCAATAGTGCATATTATGCTGGTTTACGTTACTGCTGTTGGTGAACGACGCTTCGTCGCTAAATAGAACGCGTGCAAAAAATCTGTCATCCTCCCGTAATTTCTCTTGTGCCCAGCAGCAGTACTGCACACGACGTTCAAAGACGTCGCCATGCAATCCCTGGTGCATAGAAATATGGTACGGGTGCAATCGATGTTGATGTAGCATTCTCAACACCGACGTTTTTGAGATTCCCGATTCTCGCGCAGTTTGTGTGCTACTGATGTGCGGATTAGCTGCGACAGCTGCTAAAACACCTACTTGGGCGTCATCATTTGTTTCACCTGTAGCTCAACACTTCCTGTTTCCTTAAATAACGTAACTATCCGGCGAACGGTCCAGACACTTGGATGATGTCGTCCAGGATACCAAGCAGCATACATAGCTCCAGCCCTCTGAGCATTTTGATCACAATAGCCATACATCAACACGATATCGACCTTTTCCGCAATTGGTAAACGGTCCGTTTTAACACGGGTAATGTATCACGAAGCAAATACCGTCCGCAATGGCGGAACGTTACGTGATGGCACGTACTTATACGTTTGTGACTATTACAGAGCGATCTATCACAAAGCGAAAAAAGTGGTTCAACTAAAACACTCATGTTTCTTTACGTACTACACGAATATGTAATAAAAAAACGGGGTTCCTATTTTAGAAAACGCAGTTGATATTCGTTTGACCTATGGTAGCCCATCTAGCGAGCCAACCATAGCACCATCTGGTTTCCCCCTTCAAGCTAGTCGAGTTTCGTTCTTTGTAGTTTTTTCGTTTGATGCTTATTTCGTGAGGTATTTGGCCCGGTCACTATCAATGGACCACCCCGCACATACAAGAACTTTCGTCAATAATATTTCTTTAGTATTTATTCGTGGAAATTACGATACTTTATCCGTTTCTATTCGCCACCCTCTATATGGTTGTATTGTCGTGGTCTATATTCAACAAGAAAGGACCAAAGTACGTAAATGTAGTGACTATTTAGGGAGCATTTCCACCTTAACAGCTTCAGTTAACACTCACCACTACTTTTACAACACTATTATCATTACACTTTTCGACGAAGATCACGGTAAAGTGTGAGACAGGGTTTTCTATCACGCACGTGCGGTAATTCGCTTGAATAACCCGAGTCGCCAAGTGACGAGTTTTGTCTCGAGGAGAGGATGGACAATGTTATGCTACATTACTTCACTATGAGAAACTCGGTGCCGCCGGCGTTAAACGCCGTATTTGGTAGGTTTTTCTTCATCACGGAGTACGTGGTATGAATATAAGCAGTTTCAGGGTGTCTGTAAATTGCAGATGTCTCGAAAACGCGTCGTTTTAGTTACGATTTGTTATAATAAAATGACAGGGCATTATATGTCAGTAGGTAAAGCCTTTCTGTAGTTGATGTTGTTCGTGTAAAACGGGTGTGCTGTGGAAGTGTACTTTTTCGCTTCTACGGTAGGGGGTGGTACTAAGTGGCACTTGCGCGGAGTGACGTCCTGAGAAGGATTTTGTTGACATTTACACGGAGCCCATGACACTGAAGGTAATAGGATGTTGCAGAAGTAGGGCACATCGGCCTGTCCGCCTCTACCATCGATGTATTCTGGGGAGGGCCAAAGCCCATTTCTGCACAAAGTTGTCTGTCCCGGCATCAGTTTGTATCAAAAGCGAGTCGTAATGGTACAAAAGTTCCTATCAAATATCAAAGTTGTAATGACACTTGTAGACGCACTTTTGTAGACAATGTACACCGTATACGGAGGTCTGGCTGCCAGTCGAAGCGGTAGTGTACTTGATAGAGACGTCGGCTGTCAGCTGTGGAGAGAAAGGTTGCAGGTTTGCGTTCACTTGCTTCCAGCATTCTTCTCCACCTTCTGTTTTATAAAAGATTCCTTGTTTTTATTATTAATTTAACAGACTTATCCTATGGAAAAGTCAATGTTATTTAATATAAATAATGTATATGTTGCAATTCCTGTTGCAAAAGTCAACGACTGGAAATTATCCTAGTGGCCAGGAATCTTAACTTGACTCTCAGTCTATGTCGAAAACTAAACAAAATTACCCACTGTATGCATTTTTGTAAAATATGCAGGGTGTTCGGAAATTCCCGTTACAAACTTTTGTGACTTATAGAGAGGAGTGAGTACATAATATTTCTGAATAGGGACCAATGTCCGAAAAGGTACCGTTTCTGTGTTACAGCAGCCTGAAAACATGTTTGCTAGGTAGGTACGAAACAGAGTAGTCATGGTAGGGGGTGGTACTTAGTGGCACTTGCGCGGAGTGACGTCCTGAGAAGGACTTTGTTGACATTTACACGGAGCCCATGACACTGAAGGTAATAGGATGCTGCAGAAGTAGGGCACATCGGCCTGTCCGCCTCTACCATCGATGTATTCTGGGGAGAGCCAAAGCCCATTTCTGCACGAAGTTGTCTGCCCGGCATCAGCTTGTAGTTGCGTGGCTTTCACCAGAGTTGAGTACTGCAGTTGATCCCCGTCTGGCAAGTAGTGTTCAGTGTTTTAGTGCTAAGATAATGGAGTTCACCTCGACCACCAAAGGAAAGCCTTCAGCGACTTACAACGGACGTCAGTATACAGTGGACTATACACACAAACAAGAAGTGACTTACTGCCGTTGTGTAAAGAGTAAAAAGAATAAATACAAAGGAAGACTATCCAAAAAAAAAAAAAAACAAAGCTTTGCGGGAAGGTAGCTACGTTTATATTCCAGATGACGCAGCAAATGATGTGTGAAAACATTTTGTCGGCGCAAAGAAGCGAGCAAAAGAGATAGACGTTACAGTTTCATTAGTTTACGTTGCAGAAGTAGGGCAGCTCTTCAATCGACTCCACGACTTAGTAACATCGTTACCCAAACAGACGTGCGGAACAGTCGTTACACTGCATTAGGCGAAAATATATGAGGACTACAGAAGATCCTACAGATTCTGGAGGAATATTCTTCCAAGAAAATAATTTACTGATGAATGATGGTAGCAATTTTTTACTTGCAGTCGATATCAGGGTACCGAACGACAGAATACTGGGGTTTGCCAGCGAAAAGGGCCATCCGTGTTTATCAAACTGTGAATCACTTTTTCTGAATATAACTTTCAAGAGTTCGAACAAACACTGTAGACAACAGTTGTTTATACTCCACTCCGACCTTAATAGTTCTTGGGAGGAAGCAAACACCATTCCAGTTGTTGACGCTTTGCTGCCAAATAAAATACGAGAAACATATGAACGTTTTTTTTAAACCTGTTAAAATTAACGAGACTGGAAGGATCCCTAAATCTCTGATGGCGGACTTCGAAACTGCCATCGTCCAAGAAGCTAAAAGTTTGTTTCCTGGTGTTGGTGTTGGACTAATGGTTGCAAATATCATTTCATTCAATATTTATGAAAACAAGTTCAGTGTTGCGACCTCGTTCCAGCCTATAAGAAAAATGAGGAAATATGCTGTCACGTAAGAATATGTTCTGCTCTAGCACATCTTCCCCTGGAAATGTTCGACGATGGTTCGTTGTGTATTCAGGAGAGCATGCCTGAAAACCAAAAGCTTCAGGACTTGTACGACTATTTTCTGGACCACTGGCTCGATAACAAACATATGCCAAGAGAAATGTGAAATTGCATACAGTGGAAGGCGCCATCGCACTAGCAGCGTCTCAGGAGGTTGGAACCGAAGAAGAAATACATTAAAATCAAAAGCCCATGCCAATGATTACTCATTAGTGAACATCAACACCAATGTATCAGAGCAGTTTGCCGCGTCTATGTGTTTATTGTTAGGGGACACGCTTAATTACCTATTAATGTGCTTCAGAACTTTGAACATAACAAAAAAACTTTTAAGAGATATTACTAAAGAAAATATTCATCATATGAAAGCAAAGAAATAAATATCTCAATAATTTTCACTGAGAAAATCTATTTTTATTTTCAGGAGGAACACTCAATTAATGAATCTGCAGTTCGATCAAGTTACCATATTGCTTTTCAGCGTGCAATGGGTTGCGCTGTTTCACTGATTTTCGGGTTATGTTGACAGTGTGCAAACATGGCTACATACAGAATTAAACACCTACTGTGTGGCGTTTGCACGATTAGTTTTACAGTAAAATCAGTATCGTAGCCTTTTGTTTCCTCAGTGTAAATTTTCATTGCTTTACGAGTCTGCTGCTAAGATTAGGTCGATGGTTAAACCTATATGCAAATGCTGCTTTTTTACACAATGGAGAGAGTGAAATCCACCCACAGAAACTCAGACAGACGTAAGCGTAAGAGCTTGTCTTTGAATTAGCACTACTCGAAAAATTGATGCTTTAGGAGACAGCAAAATAAGTAGAATTCATCGACTTTCTGTGTTTTTTTGTGTTTAACTTTAAAATAAAATGATAACAAATTGCAAATATGTCTTTCTCAATTTCACCCTAAAACGGCAGTCGTCACAAGGCTGCAACAATCGTAAGAAACTACCACGTTTCTTAGTTAGCATCATTAAAATTTTAATAGGGATGTTGAATTTCAATTTCAGTTCTCATTACTGCAACAGTCTTAAAAATAAATTTACCACGAAACGCGTTAATGAGCCACCCTGAAACGATACACTGTCGCTCACTGTTGGGGTGGGAGCGCGAGCCAGCTCGCACGAACAGCTGCGCTGAACTGCAAGACTTCTTAGTGTGCAAAGCCAGTTAACCCGGCAAGAGCCCCAGGCTCCGTGCAAGGGTCACTCCGTGGACATGTCACTCCGTGCAAGTGTTCCAGCCCGGGAGGTGGTTTGTCGTATCGGCTGACGTCTTTTGACGTCCACCCTACCTCTGTGACGTGGTTCGCGACTCATTCAAATATCTGTGAGTGTTAGGGCACCACGTTTGCGTAATACACCGACATGATCCTACTGAACGGCGGAGTTCTCGGTGAAGGAAGACCCGCTCGTCGCCTTTAACAAAATCCTTCTCCTCAACGTCCGACTTCATTGCATAACCTTTCACAATTACGTAATGGCTTCGAGAAAGTGTACCTTCGCCATGACTGTGGAGCTCCAAGGAGATGCCCCACGATCGAACTATTGAAAGCGCCCGTACAGCATCACGCTGAAGAGAATATGTCAGCGAGTTAACGAGATATTTCTTTGGCTATTAGTGAGTGGAACTGTAAAATAAGTGATGTACTGGATCACGCCTAATCATTACTCCTACACTGAAGCGCCAAAGAAATTGGTATAGGCCTGTGTATTCAAATACAGATATATATGTAAAGTGGCAGAACACGGTGCTGCGGTCGGTAACACCTGCATAAGACAACAAGTGTCTGGCACAGTTTTTAGATCGGTTACTGCAGGCAGGCAGGCAGGTTATCAAGATTTAACTGAGTTTGAACGTGGTGTTATAGTCGGCGCACGAGCGATGGGACTCAGCATCTCCGAGGTAGCGACGAAGTGGGGATTTTCCCGTACGACCATTTGACGCATATACTGTTGATATCAAGAATCCAGTAAAACGTCAAATTTCCGACATCGCTGCGTCCGCAAAAAGATCATGCAAGAACGGGACCAACGACGACTGAAGAGAATCTTTCAAAGTGACAAAAGTGCAACCCTTCCGCAAACTGCTGCAGATTTCAGTGCTGGGCCATCAACAAGTGTCAGCGTGCGAACCATTCAATGGAACATCATCGATATGGACTTTCGGAGCCGGACGCCACTCGAGTGTGTACCCTTTGTGACTGCACGACAACAAGCCTCACGCCAGGCTTGGGCCCGTGAACACCGACATTGGACCGTTGACGACTGGAAACATGTTGCCTGGTCGGACGAGTCTCGTTCCAAATTGTATCGAGTTGATGGACGTGTACGTACAATTTCATAAGGAATGTGCATGATTTACGCGCCATACGCAGCCGCGATCGTCCGTAGATGAGCGCTAAGTTCACAAATTTTGTGGAGGACGCTATGTTCCCTTAGATGCAGCAGGTCGTTTCAGAGCGCGGACCAACCATAGTGCACAACACGTCTGGCGTATTTCGCGATGAAAAACACGTCCAGTGTGAGGACGCCTTTAACACCATGACTACTACGAGGAAGCCGGCGGACACAACAGAGGATCACGCTTGATACCGTGTGACCGCTGGTTGCCGGACGCACACCGGAATACAACTTATCTTTCGGTAGTCGGTGAAGTTGCAAAAACCGAAGTACAAAACTTTAGCAATATATTGTACACGATCTCCTGTACACCTGCGTAAATTCACTCAAGAAATACAAATTAACGGACAATACCCCACTAAATACTGTACTAAAGATAGTGGAGCATGTGGCCACCGATGGGCACATGCTGCCATACGTTTATCTCTGTTGGGCAGCGTGTTAACTGCTAACATTCCTCCCTTAATCTCTTAATCCTCTTGCTCTGCCTACTAATTAATTTTCTTCCTCTCATCCCAGTACCCCTACTTGCTTATTCTATGCATAACTTCGTAGCACTTCTGTTTTGCATGTTGGTATTCCGGTTGCTATGGGTTTATCTATGGATTTTCATTTTTTTAATTTGTAATTCACTGTTGCTGTTTGCATCTACGTGCCGGCCGCTGTGGCGGATCTAGGAGCTTCAGTTCGGAACTGCGCTGCTGCTACGGTCGCAGGTTCGAATCCTGCCTCGGGCATGCATGTATGTGATGTCCTTAGGTTAGTTAGGTTTCAGTAGTTCTATGTCTAGGGGACTGATGACCTCAGATGTTAAGTCCCATAGTGCTCAGAGTCATTTCAACCATTTGCATCTACGTGCTGTCATTTTCTCATTTGGATTGGGAAGTGGAGCTGTAGAGGCTAGCGAATTGGAGTAATCTGAACTTTTCCGAGATTTTCTTCTCTTTGAGTTCAGTAGAGGGTATAACACTACTGTCAGCTACTGCTATACCATAACCTTCAAGTTGCAGGCAGGTCGTGAAATAAAAACTATCTCGTTAAAGTAGTTATGGTATAAAGCAACAGGGCAGTGTTACCCTCTGAGAGGAATTTTGTTACGTTGACAGTGTCGTACCTAACGGAGGTGGCTTATCGGAAGTGAAAGTTATAACTACATTAATATTCAAATAGTAAGAAATAATATTTTACCTTGATACACTGTTTAAAGAATAAAGGAAACGGTCGCCAGCCTAATTAGGCAAGAGAAAGATTAACGTTCTTGTTTAAGAAAGTATGTATGAGTAACTTTAACGGACAAACACAAACTATATTTTGCCACACGCGAGTGCAATGAACTCTGACACCTGCATATGTTCACGGTTAAGATTGGAGGCTGATAGAGCAGGACAGACTATTGTATAAATATAACAGATAATGAACCACGTTATTACTTTCAGGGCTTATTCCAACTGAATGGTCTTTATAACATTATTATTAATATTCACTGCAGGATCAGTAATTGGACATAGGTTAAGTATTATTTTTCAAAACACTTTCCTAACTGAGATAGAATTATAAATGTTGTTCACTGCAAAATTATGATCTGGTAACAGATTAAGTCTCTGCCAGTTAAATACTTTACTATTTAAAATGAAAGTTAAATTTAATTAACTAACAGGTTACTTCTCACTGTCTTTTGAATAAAGAAATTATTGTTTTCATAAATAGTGGTAAAGGATGACCTGTGGATCTTATTATACTATTAATATGCACTTTCAATACCCAAAAGAAACAAGTGCTTATAAGTATGGCTATATAACTTTCCACAAGTGCAATTCACGACTTTTACCGCAGTGAGACACAATGCTGACGAATTTACAAGATACTGACTCACCTTTTAAAATTTACTACAGGCAGCACTATGGTCATTAACTAAGAAAAACTTTATACGCCTCAGTTTTAAGAACTTTTAATTTTTAAAAGGAACAGCAAATTGTGTTTTTTACCACAGCCTTCTACTTTCAAGTAAATGATTAAATAGGTGACTTTGGGACTCCACTAAACTTTAAATTAGACTGTTTCCATCCCTGGTAGGCTTTCACAAGACTACATTTACTACCTCCCACAATTTCACTGAATGCACAGTAAATCTGAACACTCCCTTCTTACCAAAGGTCAAACAACATTATTTAATGTTCTGAGGCTTTTATTTTTTTTCACAAACTAGGACACTCGGTAATCATTGTTTAAATGGAGAGGAACATGAGAGGTGTTGTGATATGGAAAATATCAAGGTAGGTACATAAATTCAGTTATAACTTACCTTATATTTTAGCACACTAACTCATCCAATAAGCTGATCCTTCACTGTACATTATTATAGTATTCCGTTACAGTGATTGCGCAATGTGGTGGCAACTGCATGTTGGTAGGTACATTTGCAGGCAGAATTGCTGGACTTTGTCCTTTCTTGGTGGCGATGATGGATACCAATTCCAGAATCGTTCCAGCTATTTGTCCATCCGTCCAAGGCATTCGACAGTGGCAGAAAAAGCCTCTCTCGCAATCAGCACAATATACAACTTTTACATGGCAGTGAACAGTTTGGTAGCTTGTCCCCAACTGACTCTCAGTTCCACCTTTTCTACCTAGACCAACCACAATTTGCGGGTGGTACTAAGATCCGTTCCCGGAACCTCACTATCTCTTACACACAAGATAACTAAAAATTCTAAGTGAAGGTCAGCAGTTTACATAAGAGCAAACAATCATTTTAAACAAAACATGTCATTCCCATATATAGGTAGTTCTACAAAATTATTTAAACAAAGTCCAAATATATACAGTAAATTTTGTCTCCCTCCAATTGGGACAAAGAATTTAAATGACAGATATACTACTTTGCATAGAATCAAATCATGACATCAGAGTTTGTACAAAGAAAGGAGTATACCATTTTGTGTTATCGATTGAAACACATTTACATATACTCAATGCTATAACACTAAACTAAAGCAAAAGGCAAAAGAAATCTGTACAGCATTAGAGCTATGGTGTTACAAGGGGTGACAACAGACGAGTCAGACAGAAACATTGGAAACCACCTTGGAGCTGTACTAGCCCGTTTAACAACCAAAAACAAAGAAATAGTGTTTGCTGGTGAATTCAATGTAGATTTCCTTAAAGACTTATTTGAGTTTGTAACACTATCATTCAACTTAATTCCCACTGTAAAGTTCCCCACTAGTGTAGCCAGTTGCTCACAAACAGCCATCGATAATATCTTTATAGAAAAGTCCAGTGAACAACATTATAATACAAAACAAATAGTAAATGCTCTCTCAGACCATGACACGCAGTTCCTTCTGTTAAATGTTAATACTGAACAGCATATAAAATCTGAGCTCAAGAGGGTAATCAATTAGCCAGAAACTGATAATTTTAGGACACTCCTCAGAGACATTCACTCGACTGATGTTTACAGTGCTCATGGCATGAATGAAAAATATAACACTTTTGCTAATAAAGTGCTTACCTTAATCGAACACTGTTTTCCCCCAAAACTTACCAAGGTTAGAGCAAAGTCTACAAAGAAGCCATGGATTACTCAAGGAATAGGGGTATCTTATAAAACAAAAAGAAAACTGTATCTGTCAATCCGAAACAGTTCTGATGTTCATGCTATAGCATATTACAAGAAATATTGCAAAATATTAAACACTGTGATATGGACATCAAAGAAAATATATTACAACGAAAAGATAGTCATATCAGATAACAAAATATAAACAGTATGGGATATAGTGATGGAGGAGACCAGTAGAACCAGACATGAGGAGGATCAAATAGCATTAAGAGTAAATGATACATTGGAGACCGATGTGTATAGTGTCGCAAAAGATTTTATAACTGTTACTGAAAAGATGGGGTTGCCAGGTTCAGTAGATGCTACTATGGAACACCTCAGACAAGACATTTCAAGTAACTTAAATAATATGAATTTAACACTCACTGCCCCAGCAGAAATAATGTCCACCATAAAATCTTTAAAATCAAAATCATCTAGTGGGAATGATGAAATATCAACATAGTTAATTAAAGAATGTGATTGTGAGCTCAGTAACATATTAAGCTATCAGTGTAACCAGTCGTTTATCAGTGGAATATTTCCTGAATGGTTGAAATATGCTGAAGTTAAGCCACTGTTTAAAAATGGAGATAAAGAAACAGCATCAAATTTCCATCCAATTTCACTGTTGCCAGCATCCTCAAAAATTTTAGAAAAAGTAATGTACAATCGGCTTTATAACCATCTTATCTCAAATAACATACTGTCAAAGTCACAGTTTGGATTTCTAAAGGGTTCTGATATTGCGAAGGCTACCTACACTTACAGTGAAAATGTGCTTAATTCATTAGACAAAAAATTGCTGGCAACTGGTATATTTTGTGATCTGTCAAAGGCATTTGACTGTGTAAATCACAATATCCTTTTAAATAAATTAGTATATTACAGTGTAACAGGAAATGCTGCAAAATAGATCAAATCTTATATCTCTGGCAGGAAACAAAGGGTGTTATTAGGAAAGAGACATGTATCAAGCTATCAGGCGTCATCCAACTGAGAACTAATTACATTTGGGGTCCCACAAGGTTGTAAGGGGTGTCCCACGAGTATATGCCTAACATACGATGACAAGCAGATAGAAGCTGTGGACAGTGTTAAATTCTTGGGATTACACCTCATAATAAATTCAACTGGGAGGAGCACACCATAGAACTGATAAAGCGTCTTAACAATTCCCTATTTGCAATGCGAATTGTGTCAGACATAGGGGATATAAAAATGAAAAAGCTGGCATACTATGCTTATTTTCATTCCATAATGTCATATGGGATTATTTTTTGGGGTAATTCATCAAGCCAAGCTAAAGTTTTCTGGGCAAAAAAAAAAAAAAGTGCAGTAAAAGTTACATGTGGTGTAAACTCAAGGACATCCTGCAGTAGCCTATTAGGGAACCAGGGATACTAACTACAGCTTCCCAATATATTTATTCCTGAATGAAATTTGTCATTAAAACTATATCACTTTTTGAAACCAACAGCTCAATTGGTTGGTTCAAATGGCTCTGAGCACTATCGACTCAGAGTCTGAGGTCATTAGTCCCCTAGAACTTAGAACTAGCCAAACCTAACTAACCCAAGGACATCACACACATCCATGCCCGCGGCAGGATTCGAACCTGCGACCGTAGCAGTCTCGCGGTTCCAGACTGCAGCGACTAGACACACACGGCAACAGCTCAATTCATAGAGTCAATACTAGAAATAAGAATAATCATCACTAGGATTTAAAGTCACTTGGTCTTGTACCAAAAGGTGTGTATTGTTCAGGAACACACATTTTCAATAACTTGCCAGTAGCCATAAAAAGCTTAACAACAAATGAAATTCAGTTTAAGAAAAGCGTAAAGGATTTATTGGTGGCCAACTCCTTCTACTTCATTGACGAATTTCTCAGTAAAACCAACTGATTTGTGGTATATATATATATATGTGCGTGTGTAAGTACAATCTAACTTCTGCACCATTCAGTGCAGTAATGTGTTAATCGTAAATAAGTATTATAGTAGTTGTATTACACGTTTATTACCTTATAAATAAATAAAAACCTTTTTTATTTTAAATTCAGTGCATTAGTATTTGTAAAATGACTCTTTCATATAGTGTTCATTAAAAAATGACGATCATTCCACTTGGGACCTGTGAAATGGTACATTAGCTTATTTGTTTTAGTTGTAAATATTTGTCATCTATTGTTGTTTTCCTGACATGTTCTACATCCTGGAGGACCTCCTCACCACGGATCGTATGGAATGAAAGTAAATCTAATCTAATGTAATTTAATCTGCCACTAGACAGAGAAAGGCAAGAAAATGTTTTTCTTGTTTTAATAAGGATTGTATTCATATTACTGACATCTCACGTTGAGGGAGTCTTTCGAGGTTCGATGAAATCGTATTAATCCACATTGACCAACGTCAGTGTACTGTAAAACCGGGGAATGTGATGAGCTGCGATCATTCCAGCATCGTACATGCAGTGCGGAAAGTTCAAGATCGGGTCTATAGGTACCGCATGCTCCATGCACAAAAATCAGCAAGTGCCCATGTATGCACCTTTGCTTGTTCGTCATCAGTTTGCTCTTGATCAACACCGACCATTCCTATCTTGTACCGTTACTGGTGACGAGCAATGAGTCTTTAGGCTAACATAAACTAAAGAAAAGAATGGTTGTGCCCAAACGAAGCAGTAATTCCCTGGGTACACAAAAGACAATGTTACGCATCTAGTAGAAAAGCGACGGTGTGGACAAATTCTTTACCCGAGATTTAACCATCGCTGCTGACGTTTTCTGCCAACAATTGAGACGTCTTGCACACACAATCCAAGAACAGCGACCAGGAAGGTCGCGTGAAGTGATGCTATTCCACCACAGCACCTGCTCGCATTCTGCTAGACTGACAAAAAGCACTATACGGAAGATGATTTGGGAAGTCATTCGGTACACACCTCATTCACAAAATAGTACACCCTCAGATTTTCACCTTTTCCGCTCTGTGTCGAACAATCTTCAGGAAACGCCGGTAAGGGATGATAATGCGTTCCGAACATGGCTGTACGACTTCCTCGCTTGGAAACTATATGGATCCTACAGTCGCGGAATCGCAAAGTTACCCCAAGAGTTGCAGACTGTTCTAAATAGTGAAGGAGAATGTATTATTGACGACTAATGCCTCTGTTACGTGTATCTGTTGTGTTTGTTAAACTTAGAGAAAAACACTACGAAATTACGCACCAAGGTAATACATTAATTTCACATTCTGTTTACTAAAACTCTCTGCGCTCAAAATTATGCCTGCCTCCACTGGTCTCCACGACCAACTGACGTGAATACGCACGCGCTTTTTAATCGCACAACCAGCATTAGCAGCGCTACCGTACTCAACAAGTGAACGTCTGCCAGAGATCTTGAGGACGATAGTAACGTTACGGTCGCAAGATTTATGAAAGGAAAACACATAGGATTCGAAATCGACTAAGCAACAGAAACTCCGTACCAAGTACCTCCAGTTGTCGGCTGTTAGACAGAACCATCTTCTTTATACCAACTGAGCCAATCCCACGAAGACGTGAAGAGCGTATTTACGTTTACTGCTTTGTTTTTCACGACCCTGAAACAGTGAAAACCGTATCGTGGCAATTGTTGCAACGTGTATGTCTTGAATTATACACTACTGGCCATTAAAATTGCTGCACCACTAAAATGTCGTGCTACAGACGCAAAATTTAACCGACAGGAAGAAGAAGCTCTGATATGCAAATGATTAGCTTTTCAGAGCATTCACACAAGGTTGGCCACGGTGGCGACACTTACAACGTGCTGACATGAGGAAAGTTTCCAACCGATTTCTCATACACAAACAGCAGTTGACCGGCGTTGCCTGGTGATACGTTGTTATGATGCCTCGTGTAAGGAGGAGAAATGCGTACCATCACGTTTCCGACTTTCATAAAGGTCGGATTGTAGCCTAGCGCGATTGCAGTTTATCATATTGCGACATTGCTGCTCGCGTTGGTCGACATCCAATGACTGTTAGCAGAATATGGAATCGGTGGGTTCAGGAGGGTAATACGGAACGACGTGCTTGATCGCAACGGCCTCGTATCACTAGCAGTCGAGATGACAGGCATCTTATGCGCTTGGCTGTAACGGATCGTGCAGCCACGTCTCGATCCCTGAGTCAACAGATGGGGTCGTTTTCAAGACGACAACCATCTGCACGAACAGTTCGATGACGTTTGCAGCAGCATGGACTATCAACTCGGAGACCATGGCTGCGGTTATCCTTGACGCTGCATCAGAAACAGGAGCGCCTGAGATGGTGTACTCAACGACGAACCTGGGTGCACGAATGGCAAAACGTCACTTTTTCGGATGAATCCAGGTTCTGTTCACAGCATCATGATGGTCGCATTCGTGTTTGGCGACATCGCGGTGAACGCACATTGGAAGCGTGTATTCGTCATCGCCATACTGGTGTATCACCCGACGTGATGGAATGGGATACCATTGGTTAAACGTCTCAGTCACCTCTTGTCCGTATTGACGGCGCTTTGAACAGTGGACATTACATTTCAGATGTGTTACGACCCGGGGCTATACCCTTCATTCGATCCCAGCGAAACCCTACATTTCAGCAGGATAATGAACGACCGCATGTTGCAGGTCCTGTACGGGCCTTTCTGGATACAGAAAATGTTCGTCTACTGCCCTGGCCAGCACATTCTCCAGATGTCTCACCAATTGATAACGTGTGGTCAATGGTGGCCGAGCACTGGCTCGTCACAATAAGCCATTCACTACTCTTGATGAACTGTGGTATCGTGTTGAAGCTGCATGGGCAGCTGTACCTGTATACGCCATCCAAGCTCTGTTTGACGCAATGCCCAGGCGTAGCAAGGCCGTTATGACGACGAGAGGTGGTTGTTATGGGTACCGATTTCTCAGGCTCTAGGCACCTAAATTGGGTGAAAATGTAATCACATGTCAGTCCTAGTGTAATATATTTGTCCAATGAATACCCATTTATCATCTGCATTTCTTCTTGGTGCAGCAGTTATAATGGCCAGCAGTGTATCATGCTAAAAATTGTTATTGAAATGCGCACCTTTCGTATAAGACGCTGTTTTCCCGCCTTCAATTAATGAAAATTTTGCACTTTTTTGGCGTTCCATTTTTATTTGGTTGATACACTCGATTCTAGCGTTTTTCCGTAAGTTGAACAAACACAACGGATACTCGTAGCCTCGGCTTCAGTCAACAATCACATATTCTCCTTCACTATTTACAGCAGTCTGTCTACGCTGGGGTAATTTTCCTTTACCGCCACTGTAGAAATCACGTGGTTTTGAGCCGAAGAATTCGTCGATCCATATTTAGAGTGCATTTTCATCCGGAAAGGAAGTCTCTTGAAGGTGGTCATATGGTGAGCGAGAAGATGAAAATAGATGGCGCAAGATCATAAGTTCCCAGCCCATCTCCTCTCTAGTGTTCTTTGTCAGTCCAACAGAGTGCGGGCGGGCGTTACCATGTATTTTTACGAATGAGTCACGCGTCGGAATTCGGACAGATGTGAGTGTAGTTTTAATGCTGTAGTTTCTCAATCTCGATGTGATTATTGGTTTGTAGAGAATAGTAGGAAGGAAACACTACTTCTGCGTCTGTGGAGGCGTTTATACATGCACAGGTGTGTTGAGATAATGCAGAGGTTCCCTTTGTGCACTCTGGCAGGTGAAACATCTTGTGCTGGCTACAGGTTTTATTCCCGCTCGTAGTTTCTCGTAGCTTCAGCTTACCGCCAAATATCCTGTGAAGGGAATTACGGAGATTTATCGTATATTATTTCATTGTTCTTACAGATGGTATCGAATAAAATTTGAAGATATATTGTTTTCCTGCTGCTCATTGTTCTCTCGAATCGCATATACAAAGAATCTGAGGTTTTATTGTTCGGCTGTAGCGATACGTTGACGCTACAGCTGCGGTCTAATCCACGGCCGCAAATTAAATCCGTCAGTCAGGCGGTGTGCGGGTTGCAGCACTACTCGGCGTGATATACGCTCCGCGGGAAGCAGACTCCAGTGACGTAACAAACAACGCGGAGGAATATATAGCGGAATGTTTAGTTTAGCGTAAAACTTATCATAAAATGAATATAGAACAACACGCTTCTCGTCTTATCTTGCAGTTATGAGCTCTATTTCCTTTCTGGAAACACTATAGTTCATTTAATTTTAAGGTAATAGCATCCTTCGAATGGGTGATCCAAACAGCTCATGGTCAACGAAGCCTATGTCCATGTGCCTACCGCCTGCAACGTTCTGTAACTGATTCATTTACAAAACTAATAACTTGTGGCGCAGATATTCAATGGGAGTGATTGTGTAAGCATGGGTACGTAGTCCAGCACTTTGATATTTCAGCATGAAACTTGCTATGCCAGAGCGCAAGCATAAACTGACAAGGCAAGCACTGACACCCGAATCTCCCATCAGTTAGTTACTCTGATTTATTTATTTACATAAGTTACACTCACACAGGAGCATTTAAACATTATACAACAGAGTCTACAATGAATAAGTCTGGATCGTACCAGTCAACAGTTTCTTCCTTTCCCAAAACTGCTTCATTCGAAGTGATCTGGTGCCTCGTTCTTCTGAAGATATGACGTACTCCTTCTGTAGTCATACACTCCTGGAAATTGAAATAAGAACACCCTGAATTCATTGTCCCAGGAAGGGGAAACTTTATTGACACATTCCTGGGGTCAGATACATCACATGATCACACTGACAGAACCACAGGCACATAGACACAGGCAACAGAGCATTCACAATGTCGGCACTAGTACAGTGTATATCCACCTTTTGCAGCAATGCAGGCTGCCATTCTCCCATGGAGACGATCGTAGGGATGCTGGATGTAGTCCTGTGGAACGGCTTGCCATGCCATTTCCACCTGGCGCCTCAGTTGGACCAGCGTTCGTGCTGGACGTGCAGACCGCGTGAGACGACGCTTCATCCAGTCCCAAACATGCTCAATGGGGGACAGATCCGGAGATCTTGCTGGCCAGGGTAGTTGACTTACACCTTCTAGAGCACGTTGGGTGGCACGGGATACATGCGGACGTGTCCTGTTGGAACAGCAAGTTCCCTTGCCGGTCTAGGAATGGTCGAACGATGGGTTCGATGGCGGTTTGGATGTACCGTGCACTATTCAGTGTCGCCTCGACGATCACCAGTGGTGTACGGCCAGTGTAGGAGATCGCTCCCCACACCATGATGCCGGGTGTTGGCCCTGTGTGCCTCGGTCGTATGCAGTCCTGATTGTGGCGCTCACCTGCACGGCGCCAAACACGCATACGAACATCATTGGCACCAAGGCAGAAGCGACTCTCATCGCTGAAGACGACACGTCTCCATTTGTCCGTCCATTCACGCCTGTCGCGACACCACTGGAGGCGGGCTGCACGATGTTGGGGCGTGAGCGGAAGACGGCCTAACGGTGTGCGGTACTGTAGCCCAGCTTCATTGAGACGGTTGCGAATGGTCCTCGCCGATACCTCAGGAGCAACAGTGTCCCTAATATGCTGGGAAGTGGCGGTGCGGTCCCCTACGCCACTGCGTAGGATCCTACGGTCTTGGCGTGCATCCGTGCGTCACTGCGGTCCGGTCCCAGGTCGACGGGCACATGCACCTTCCGCCGACCACTGGCGACAACATCGATGTATTGTGGAGACCTCACGCCCCACGCGTTGAGCAATTCGGCGGTACGTCCACCCGGCCTCCCGCGTGCCCACTATATGCCCTCGCTCAAAGTCCGTCAACTGCACATACGGTTCACGTCCACGCTGTCTCGGCATGCTACCAGTGTTAAAGACTGCGATGGAGCTCCGTATGCCACGGCAAACTGGCTGACACTGACGGCGGCGGTGCACAAATGCTGCGCAGCTAGCGCCATTCGACGGCCAACACCGCGGTTCCTGGTGTGTCCGCTGTGCCGTGCGTGCGATCATTGCTTGTACAGCCCTCTCGCAGTGTCCGGAGCAAGTATGGTGGGTCTGACACACCGGTGTCAATGTGTTCTTTTTTCAATTTCCAGGAGTGTATTTTAACGTCAGTCGTACGTATTTGTTCGTCAGCAGCAGCTTCCCTTCTCTAAGTTTAATTTGATGTTTAGTAATGTTCAATTCATTTGGATCCGTTTGTAAATCTTTAAACTACTTGTTTTTGTCTTTCTATTCCAGAAATGATCAGAAAGTTGGGTCAATAGTCTAGTACTCGGTAAACGAGAAATGTGGCCAAAAAATGCAGCTCTTGTTTTTCGCATCGTAGCAATCATAGGACTCTCTTTTTTGAAAACAGCTGAACCGGGCAACAGTCTCCACTGACCATTAACTTGCTGTTTTTATTGATAATCGAGTAGAGTATTCTTGTACCAAGTTTTTGCCATTTATCAGTTGTTGCTTGAATATTTAATTTAAACAGTGTTTCACTTGCATATGTTGCCTCTGATTTTACGACGGTGGAATAATACCAAAATTCAGAATTTATTGAAAGAGATCGTTTTTGTTAAGTTGGTCACGCGCTTCTCTGTGCTCGTTGTAGTTTTAATGTTCTAATATCAACTGATGCTCTTTCATTGACATTACAAGTAATAATCTCGCCAAGATATTTATCCTTTTTCCACACAAATTTTTTTAAACATTGTGGAAAATAATATGAGCTGTATCAATTTTTAAGGTAGGCATCATTTCTGTTTTCTCAAAAGAAATTTGTAACCCAACCCTTGCCACTACCCGTTCCAGTTCTTCAATCTGAAACTTTGCTTCATCGATACTATTTGCTAAGAACGCAAAGCAGTTAAGTGGAATCTTTCTGCCATTCCCAACAGATTGTGGACCGATCTAGTTCCATTTTGGCACGAGTTTCTCAGTACACAGTTAAAAAGTAATGGAGACTATACACCACCTTATCGAAGGCGACTTCGAATCTCAGAAGGTTCAGAGAATTCGTTTCTAAACTTCATTTAGTATTCTGAAGAGTGACCACAATGAGGTTGACAAATTTCTGAAGTAAACCAAATTCTGTAAGGATAGACACGAGAGATTCACGATGGATACTATCAGGCTCTTTTAAAATCGAGGAAGGTGATCACTATCTCCCTATCCTTGAACTTTTGTTTTTTTATTATCCATTTAAACTAATAAACAGCATTGTCCTGAACGAAACCCTCCTCATATTCACCTAATTTACCATCAAGCTGTTCATAGATTCTTAAATACAGACATTAGAGAAAATTTTGTATGGTATGATCATTTATCTCATTGAGCATTCATATACAAGAAGTACCGGTACTGAAATAAATGTGACTTAACAACATCAGCCCACTTGTTGATATGATGGAAGCCAACTACAAAAAAAGCGTTATTCATGGATAGGACTGACAATACTTATGAACATCACAATGTACACCTGACATGTAAACTAACGTGTAATCAACTATTAAGGTACAGTGTTAGACATAAAACCTGGCCTCCAGGAAGGTGACATATTATTATGCCTTAATGTTAACTTCAGTGGAAGAAACTGAGTGATCCCTAACAGATAATGCTCTAGAAATGGCCGTGTGAACACAATATATTGCGTTTGGTGGCTCAAAAAGTGAACGATGCACTACGAACTTGTCCCCTGGAGCGAGTGTCACAGCTGATATTTGCTGAAACAACTGAGACACCTTTCTGTTGAAATGTTAGAAAAACGACCTATGAAGTAGCATCAGTCAATCCTTTTACAACAATAGTCAAGAAAATTGGTTTCCAAATGAAAACGCAATTAAAACCTGATTTGACGACATATTTAACTCAGAACCAGTAGGTTTCTACAGGCGAGAAATGCAATCCAAGTGAGGCCTATTCCTCTAGTGGTCTCTGCTGTCTGGTACATTTTTCCAAGTTTGATTTTAAGGCATAGATAAAAGTAATCATTTTTCACTTCCACTGAATGGTTTTCGATGGAGACCATAATACTGACCGAGCACAAGGCCTCGGTGTTTTAGTGGTTAATTTTGAGGCCTTTGGGAGGATATTTGGGTTGTGGGTCGTTGTTGACAGTTAATTTGTGTCACTGCTAAAGAGGATATCGGCAAAGGAAAGCTGGATGAGCCTTTTTCCATGTTGATACCTTTATGTCACTAGGATAAACACCCCCCCCCCCCCCCTCCAAGTCAAGATGAATGTGTTTCTGTGTGTGACACATCGTCTCATGGGAATTCTTCCAGTCATCAGGTCTTTCTTTATTTTCATGCAAAGAGTAGCTTTCTCGAAAATGTAGTGGATTAATTTTGCATCTCTGTATTTAGTGTGTGTGTGGTGTGTGTACTGTAAGACCTTCGGTACACACACCATCAGATTATTTGACTTGTCGCTCTAACGAAGTAGGCGAGTGTTAGCAATATGTCTCGTGGTCTTATCGTGGCGTGTTTATCTCCTGCCGTTAGGTCAGACGATAGAAATGCCACTTGCACGCTTAAAGTAGCAGATTGACAGTGACCAACTTTAAAGAGAACTTGATTAATTTCCACATACATTTATTAAAATAATAAAAAGCATAGGCATTATGTAACTTGATTCTGGATGCTGTTTACAATTGACAATCTGAAGTTCCTTTGGTCTTGGTACGTTAATCTTATTCTCACATATCTCTGATACTTGACAAAGTGTCTATACATTTATCTTCATGGCTAAGTACTGGATTATGGTAATCTTATTAGGCTCAGACTGAAACTTGACTATAGACTGGTACAGACAAATGCAGACTGGTACAGACTAATGCAGACAAATGCAGACTGACTGATCGGAGGTCTGTACACTCATTATAATACCTCGTGCATTCAGGTATCACTGCGCAAGTGTGATCTGCGAGGAGAAAAGGTTCTACGTTAGCAGCAATCTCATTGGCTACGTTACATATTAATATCCGGATCGGCGGAAGCAGAATTTAGTCCGTCTCTAAGGAATATAAATTTATCTTCATGGCTAAGTACAGGATTATGGTAATCTTATTAGGCGCAAACTGAAACTTGACTATAGACTGGTAGAGACAAATGCAGACTGGTACAGACTAATGCAGACAAATGCAGACAAATGCAGACTGACTGATTGGAGGTCTGTACATTCGTTATAATACCTCGCACATTCAGGTATCACTGTGTGAGTGTGATACACGCGGAGAAAAGGTTCTACGTTAGCAGCAATCTCATTGGCTGCGTTACATATTAATACGCTGATCGGTGGAAGCAGAATTTGGTCCGTCTCTAAGGCAGCACCATCTCGTAGTGCGGAGATGGACGAGCGTTGCGCCTGCGCTGTTGTGCTTAGCGGGGCGTGCTCTAGTGGGAAAGTTGTGTACGCGCTGACTGCGCGGAACTATGTATACAACAGCGTGCTCGTTTCATCGTACTGAATACTGACCAGGTCTCGTTAGTGCTGAACGATTACTGGCAGTCTATGAAGGTGGACTCTGTACATTTCTCTGTCACTGTACGTACTACTTGGATATGGTCAGTAGTGCTGGATTCTGTTCTGAATCGTTCTTATTTGATGGGCTTGTAGTAGTCAAATTTATCACCCAGATAGTTCTGAAATATTTAGCAGCTTGTAAATATAGAAACAATCCTAATACGTCTGGAACTCTCAATATTCCTATTGTCACCTTTGTTGAAGAGGAGAATGGCTTCGGCATACTCTATGACAGGGAATCTACACTTCCTCAAGACATTTATGTAATAAAATTGCGAATAACTGTTCATACCTCTTCCAGACATGATCTAATCTTCTCCTGGAACCTTAAAATTCTAGAGTTATATCAGAGATATTTCCATTTCATTTTTACCAATAGCTTTCTGTTCATATCATACCGCGTTCGTTATATTCATCATGATTCAACATGGAGGCTTCACCCTATCAATGATTGACTGTTGAGCTTGTGATAAAAGTCCTTGACAGTTTTTTCATAAGTTTGTCTTTTTCAGTAACAACTTCTACTTGAGCATTACGAATGTTGCGGATGATAAGCTTCCATTTTGATTGCCTGTAACAAAGAACTCTCTTGTTCACATTCATTTTGTTAGCCTCCTTGATTGGTCTTGTGTTTTTCAATTACTGATCTCTTCTGATGTTTTTTTATTGAGGTCTCTGTATTTGGGTTAGTCTCTGTCAGTGTTATGCACTTCTACTAGAAGTTGTGCTGTTTCGAGGCTGAATCCAAGATCTCTCGGATTTTGGAATGACTGACTTTTTTCCTGCTTTTCGGACACTGTCGGTAATTCCTGTTGAAAGTTTGTTCAGTTCCACTCCTCTTTGTTGGTAATTTCTAGTCGATGGCTCAAGTCACATCATTTCTCTTTCAGCTCATTTGTTGTTGGTCCATAGTTTCATTTAATCATGAATTTCTGTCGATTTGACTGCCGATATGGATCATGACACTAACTGGCATATGGTCGCTACCTGTACTGAAGCTATTTATGACTGATGGTTGTTCGATGTGAGAATTTAATCTATTTCAATCTTAACCATACCGGCAGAGCTTCTCCAGGTTCGCTTCCTACTGGAATGTTTCTTGTAAAACACATTCATATAGGATATTCATTTTCCAGAATATTTCATCATCATCTCTCCTCTATGGTTTCGCGTTGAAAGTTCAAAACTTCCAATACAGCGATGGTCATCTGTGAACTTTACTCCTGTCTTAGTGTCAAAAAGATGAAGTACTGAGGAAAATGTGAAGATCTCTCAATGTTTTTGCTGTTGTCAGACCTTCAGAGAATTGTTACGGTCATTCATCGATTGAATTGGAAGTAGATGTGCAGGCAAAACTGATTTCAAGGCTAATTTTAGCATTCAACTCACGGATCATGTGGATCACTCTGTCGACATTGGACATGATCTTGGTGTTAAGGGGTCCCCTCCTGTTGTGAATCGGCAGAGCTGTTCGGTCAATACGCAAATTCATGTCAGAGTTGTTCTGAAATAGATGCGCCAGACTTGAGAATAGTTGTTGCTTTGCTTTTTAGCCTCGTCTCACTGATCGTGAGTATGTCCCCTTTAATATTGTGCAATAATTCATGTTCCAAACCGAAAAGATATTCTTCAAATCTCATAGTGCACACACTATACGTTGAAGCATAGAAAGTTCCATTCACTCATTTTCTCCCTACTTTCTTTGTGTTTATTTTAGTGTTTAATTTCATTAGAAGATTTTAGCCACCCCTGCCCCCCACTTCCCAGAATCCACTTGGAAGACACTTCAGTTTGGGATTCCGCGCCTCCAGGACTACATACCTTGGGTGTGCTTGTTTTAAATTTCGAAATTTTCGTTCGTGGAGGGTTTGGACCACACCTTATCACTCTAGTCCAGTGTGGGGCTGGATGCAGTGTGTTCGGGAGCTGTACAGAAATTATTACAGATTTGGATGCATGTGAGATGTAGGGCATATGACCCTAGGATATGGAGTCGAGGAAGAACAAGTGCTTGTATAAAAACGTTATGATCGCTGCTCCCTCCAACCAACAGGATCGTTAGAGGAAACCATCTACGACCACAGCCTTCACGTAACACATTGGTAATTCTCATATGAATATTGTTACAGCCTAAAGGCGCCGTTTCTTTAAAATGATCAGGACCTAAATTAACGACGCTCTGCGCCGATTACCAGAATGCTCAATTCATTCTCTAGCTCTTAACAATACTCCAAGAAAAACAGATCCTCAACATAGTCATTTTCCTGCTACTGATAAAAACATCAGCGATGGTAGTATCGTAATCATTGCTAGAATTTTCGTCGTTCATACAGTATTGATAAACTGAATGACATTTCTGCTTAAGGATTACTTATTCTAGACATCACTGTCAACGATCTGCGTTCTATGTTCCAGTCTCTGGTGATCACAGTTTCTGCTTTCCTGTTAGCTGGCTTCATTTTCCCTACTCCTTTTTGAGCCCATTTTCTCGGTCATCGGTCATATACGTATAGCATACTTGGTGGTATGATTTTCTAATTCAAGTTAATCTACTAGAGGTACAAGTAATCTCAGGTGAAGGGATGGATCAATCTCATCATTTATTTGATCAGTGAACGTCATTTCCCGTCCCTATCCATTCCACAGTTGACCATGACTGAGTCGATATGATTGTGCCTGAATTTCAGATGATTTTGCCGGCTACCACAGATAGAGTGGATGGTGTGGAGTACCTGGTATGGTAGTTCAGTAATGGACGATAGGTGACAGCAGAGCCGAAGATGAACTCTAGTTTCACATTTTGTCGTGAATGACTTGGGCACAGCCAACTGACCTCTCGCCCCTCCATCGCGGTATGAAAGTAGAACTGTTTCGCTTAGGAATCACGCCAGGCACTCTGTACCAGATTAGGCATGTGAGTGTTCATGATCTAATGGGCTGACTCGTTCCAGAGTAGCTACAGGTATCTAAATATGTTGGTTTAATTAAAAAAATGTGGCATCTTCTCTGTTCCAATATTAGGCATTTTAGGCCATTGTATTGACATTCAATATTATGGGGATTTCAGTTAACTTTATCACGAGAGGGCAGTTTAGTAGTACCAGCTTTGTTCGAACATCAACCATCATACTGCATGTCTAGAGCCATACGACTTCAGCATTGTGAGATAGATTTCGTGTGAAATCTATTTGCTTAGGAACTACAGTGTCATGTAGGGAACTTTCCATAAAGTTAATCCGTTTTCATCATAGTCTTTATGCAATGCAACGCTACATGTATATGGTCTTGTAGCTCTTGCATAGTGATCCCATTCTTCTTCTGTACCGAATAATCAATAGTGAATTAGCGTCTTTAAGCACTATCTCAAACTTTTAAGAAAGAAACCTACGTATTTACAGTAACGGCCGTTACTGATCACTCCCATTTTTCTCTGCTTGGTTGAGTAATATTTGTGATTAAAATAAATCATTGGATGAAATACTTATTGTTTGTGGTGACTCAGTATAATATCCTAGTCTGCCTGATGCGAATCTTAGTTCAGTTCACCACCCGTACACTCTTGTATTTAATTTTAAGGATCGTATATAATTGTATGCTCTTACTTACCACCTACAATTTGTCTGGTAATTGTGATTTTAAATGCTGCTAATGACGCTGCCAAGTGTATGTTCTATTTCTCTAAATAAGTCTCGGCATTCCATTATGAAAATAAGCCCTCTGTTTCGGTAATTGATTGCTACCTTTTAAGCCTCCTCCATCCTCCGTCATGTACTTAGTTATAAGAGACACGCAAGCGATATGGGAACTTCAAGGGTTTGAGACAACACCGTAAGAAAGAGAGGGAGCTGTAATATACTCGTACGTCAACACAATATCCAGGACTTTGCCTTCCATGACCTTCTAGCTTGTCATTACGTTATCTGTTGTTCTAATTAATTAATTACCCTTCCTGTTGGGTGATATCCGTTGTGTTATCATTAAATAATCCAAGAATGCTATGTAGTGAACATAGCGTAACTGGAATCGCACGTACTTATCAATATATTGATCAACATTAGTCCCTCCGGTAAACGCCTGGATTCAAAAGCGCAAGGTAAATTGCAAAGATACAGAAAGACAAATAAACATACCCTCTGCTCAGGAATATTTTACAAATAATTTACACCGCATATTATATCTTTAGCACCCCTCTTTCAAAATGTACTTCTTTTATTATTCTTCAAACAGTAGAGGAGGCCTAACTATGTCCTTCTCAACAAAATTGTTCAAATGTGTGTGAAATCTTAACTGCTAAAGTCATCGGTCCCTAAGCTTACACACTACGTAACCTAAATTATCCTAAGGACAAACACACACTCATGGCCGAGGGAGGATTCGAACCTCCGCCGGGACCAGCCGCACAGTCCATGACTGCAGCGCCTCAGACCGCTTGGCTAATCCCGCGCGGCCTATGTCCTTCTCATTCTCAGTGATGTAGTTCACAGAGAAAATTTTTTTCCCAACCATGTCATAGTTTGTTCATGTTGGTTCAGTGTTAGTATAAATATAGTAAAGTCATTTACAAATTATTCTGTGTGCCGGTATTGAATCTAATAATGGGTTTTCACCTGAATCTCGTTATGTGACATCTGATCTCGTAATTAACTTCCTCGACAAGTAAAAGATTATGTAAGTCTGCAGGCTTTCGTGGCCGTTTCACTGAAGTTAAAATCTTCTGGGTTATTAGGCCACGACATATATCTTCTAAAATTATCGACATTTCGACCCTTCTGCTGGGATCTTCCTCAAGATCTTTTGGTGTCCTAGTAGTGGACACCAGAAGATACTGAGGAAGATCCCAGCAGAGGGGTCGAAACGTCGATCATTTTAGAAGAAATATGACGCGGCCTAATAACCCAGAAGATTTTAATTTCAGTGAAAGTTTCTCCAATTTACAACTTCTAAATAACCTTTGTGTATTAATTAATACAGGTCTCCGAACAACTGCATATATGCTTCCCAGCTTAATTTTTACGAGTCCATCTTCCTGCTACTTTATCTAGATGTTACCCCAAATGCATTCTACATTTAACTTCAAATCTGCTGCTGACTACATGTGCTCGTTACTGCAACCAATCTCCCGCTAGGCGCCAGCAAAGACTCCTAACAACGAAAAATACCAGAAGATAGGCACATCGTGTAACTCATACTAAGCCAACGAGTGCAACTTGCAAAATCACCCTGGTCCTACGCAGCGCTCTAACAGTTGGGACCGGTGGACTAGGTGGTCCGGTTCTCTCCTAGTCCCCCAGTGTCCCTCGGACATCTCGGCGTACCCAAGCGGCCTCGCTCACTGGTACAATTACAGCATTTCCTCTTCTGCCTGTTAGTTACTTTCTGTTCATTTGATTGGTTTTGTTTCGCCAATAAGGGAAAAGCTTTGTGAAACAACGAAACAATAACATTCCCTCTGCAGCCGCCCAGCATCTGACACACTGGTACGGCGGTAGCGTGGGCGGTGGCTATCACAGAGCGGAGCGCGCACGTGTGTGCTATATGGCCGCCGGCTCTCTGCTGAAGCCATTAGCTGGCTGCGTGCGGGTTGCTCATGGCGAGGGATAAGCCCGCCTGCATGTGCCGGTATAATCGCTTCAGATCTGCCACTACGGGAAACACTCAACCGCCACCATGAATGAGCCAATGCAGTTGCGAGCTACGGCGATTACCAAGGTAACCGGCTGCCCCGAGTTAAACTGTGCCAAATTGATTAATGTGCGCGTTAGTGTAGTGTAAACAGATATCACTTCCTTTCTAACAGTGTGAGAGAGTAGTCAATATCACCCACTACCCAATTTCGCGAATAAAGAGAAATATCTTCATTAATTTGCGGAGCTGTCTCAAGTTACTCTTCATCTCGCTTTGCTTCGCACTACGCGTCAATTACAACGTTCCTGGTACATTCAACATATTTTTTGAATAACATTTAACATTATACGTAACTAGTTCATCAAATATCTTTGAAGATCTGCTTTAACTCTGTTATCGCCCGACGACTCCTCACCTCTACAGGTGTCTACGTGAATATTAAATTATATATTTCTTTCTTTCGGTTAGAGTTTTCCAGGGAATTCCTTCTTACTAGCTATTCACCATTTAGTATTCTTCAGTTTTCAGTCTTTCGTAATGTAACCCACTACCACTTTATTCCTGTTAAGGACATATCTTTCCGTACTGTGAGTGCTTATTCGACGTATAAGTGAAACGAGCGGCCCTATAAACTAAAATCGTGCCAAACACAGTCCTTAGCTCGATATTGTCTACTTACATTCGACCTATATATATAATATATAGTTATATATATAGGTTATATATATACCTTAGAAATATTCGCATTAAACAATCGTTTCTCATGGACATCACATGGCTACAGGATTTATGAATCATATCTCGTTCTTGAGACACAGGCACACTACAAGAGGAAACTAATATATATATATATATATATATATATAACCTATATATATATAACTACCACCCAAACACACATATTTGCGAAACACCAGTGTTAATGGAATAGAAAGTGACTGAATTTTATTCTGTATGAAAGCCTCAAGAGTGTAAATTACGGGTGCAAAATTAAGGATGAGTGTGGTACTGTAGTCTAGATCACATCACTGTATTGCAGCGATATAACAATTGGGAAAAAAATTACAGGAATAGATAGAACTGGAAAAAATCTACTGGTTTGTGTGTAAAGAATTCCTTCTTACCTCATACACACAAACCAGTAGATTTTTTCCAGTTCTATCTATTCCTGTAATTTTTTTCCCAATTGTTATATCGCTGCAATACAGTGATGTGATCTAGACTACAGTACCACACTCATCCTTAATTTTGCACCCGTAATTTACACTCTTGAGGCTTTCATACAGAATAAAATTCAGTCACTTTCTGTTCCATTAATACTGCTGTTTCGCAAATATGTGTGTTTGGGTGGTAGTTATTCACCATTTAGTATTCTTCAGTTTTCACTCTTTCGTAATGTAACCCACTACCACTTTATTCCTGTTAAGGACATATCTTTCCGTACTGTGAGTGCTTATTCGACGTATAAGTGAAACGAGCGGCCCTATAAACTAAAATCGTGCCAAACACAGTCCTTAGCTCGATATTGTCTACTTACATTCGACCTACCTTAGAAATAATCGCATTAAACAATCGTTTCTCATGGACATCACATGGCTACAGGATTTATGAATCATATCTCGTTCTTGAGACACAGGCACACTACAAGAGGAAACTAATATATATATAAGGCTCACCGGCCATTTGACCATCTTCTTCTTACGGGAATTGGCAAAAAGCCGCGAGTAATGAGTATCGTGGGCAAGGGCACTATGAATATAGTGCGGGACAATAAAATGGAATTTGCGTCTCACGGGAGGCGTGTCAGAGTTAAGGGCTTGCAGTCGCACTATCCTCTGTGTCCTCGGTGGCTCCGATGGATTGCCGGCACGGTAGCTCAGCGTATTCGGTCAGAGGGCTGCGTGCTCTGTCTAATAAAAAACCTGAGTCAAGGAATCATCGATCAACTTGAACGGATGTCTTGTGACGTCCATCCAGATCAAACGCAGCGAACTATATCGAACAAAATGGAGAAAAAGATGGATAGAGCGTCTGCCATGTAAGCTGGAGACCCCGGGTTCGTGTCCCGGTCGAGGCACACGTTTTCAACTGTCCCCGTTTACTTATATCAACGCCTGTATGCAACTAGGGGTATTCATTTCACTGTATTTTATGATTTCCACTTTACTCCACTTCCGTTCAGTATCTCGGTATGTTTACAACATCTGTACACTAATTTATTATTTCCACTCCTATTCAATATCTAAGTGTCTTTATAATATAAGAAAAGAAATCCAACTCACTATCAGGTGCCGTTTGTCTGTTTTACAAGAACAACGTATCCCCGAGACACCATAACAGTTTTAATCTTTTCAATATACCCTCCTTTCCGACAACCGCATATCTTGCTAATTTTCGTAGAAGTATTCATTTCCGACAACCGCATATCTTGCTAATTTTCGTAGAAGTATTCATTTATTGAAACGATTGATGTATGAAGATTTAAATACAAATATGCATAAATTTCGCCCAAGTGCGGATTATGTCTTGTAATAACGTAATATAAACACAGGAGTAGTTTCACACGGAAATAGATTAATTTGCGTTGGAAAACAAAGGAGACGCATGCATAGGACAATCCACCGACACTATCAACAATTTAAAGGCCTCGCAATATCCTTGAGGCTGTAGGCACTTTAGACACTACCTCGAATACTCGATAGAATGCTTTCCAAGATTATTGCAAAATTGTACCAAAAAATTTGCACGAGGTATTCAGTTCTGAAGAGTCAAAGTACGTCGCCTTGACAAAATCCTAAGATTAATGCATATGCTAAGTGACGAGGGTCCAAATCGATGAATACATGAGGTAGTAGACTAACAGAACGTAATGCCAATGGAGAAGTAAGTGGACAAACTATTTAGAATGATAAAGCACAGTTTAAAAGGAGCAACAGGTCGACGTAAATATTTGTGTTAGTATGGAAAAAACGAGCATATATTTGGAGAAATAAAGTTTCTGTACCAGAAGTTAAGTGTGATGTGAACGGTCAAATGTCTTTCCTGATCTACAATATATGGTCCGTTACATATCAGCATGAACAACACATCCGTCGGACCGTCACTAACTTTCCTTGCAATAAGACGAAGAATCACCAATGTACTAAAGGGATGTAGAATGTGTTCCTATATCGAATAAATCTTCTCCTAAGGCGACGTAAAGGAGATTGTAGTGGCCTGAGTTGAGACCCCTACAGTTGTCGGGATGGAAGAGGTCGGATTGCGGTAAAGCAGGCAAGTCGGCGCCTTGGGAGCTAATAGTAGGCGCCCAGGCCAATGGAGAACCAACAACGCGTTCTTGAAAGTGACTGATGCTGACTTGGTGAACTCCAACGGACCTTACTCTCGGCGTGCTGCTCACGTAATTACGGCGTCGGGAGGGTGGCAGGTATCGGGCGACGAAAGGCTTATTGCATACGACGGGTCTGACTAACGAACACAGAGAATGTGAATTAACAGGGTACCCTCGTTGAAGAGGGTGTGCTTGGATAATCCCTCAGCATTTCTGCATGGTGTGGAGATTGTCCACACCGTAGCCGTTGCACCAAGAAAGGCCAGGGAAGTCGATGCTTTCTTAGAGATTCCAGTCAAGGGCAGCAGCGGCTATCGTCCCTCCTGAATAATTCTACAGGCTGACAGTGCATGAGTCACTATCAGTTCAGCTCAGCAAGATGTGGGTGGAAGTATTAAATTCTTCTCACCAGTGGTTGCGAGATCGGCAGCCCACACCGACAGAATCTGGTAGACCAGACACGTAGCAATCTCGGAGGCGGAAGTCACCTTGGCGGACAGTATCAGCACATCGCAGCCTCGGCCTGGTGATTGGTGTAGTGCAACGTAAAGATTGACACAAATGTTGGAACCCTTAGTGTATATTACTACTGTTGTGAGCCCAACGATGTGCGAATGTGGCCTACCTTCCGGGCTCATAAGCAGTCTGCACCACCCTCTGTTTCGCAAGAACGCCTTTCAGAGCTTCAGCTTGTTGCTGTTCCGCTGTATCAGCAGGTGTCCTTGTGGAACTTTTACTCTCACTTACGAAATCAAGCCGTGCTGTTAACAGTTATTACCAAGACGGGGTTGCTTTTGCTCGTAGGGGTCATGTTGCTGCATTTACAATGTCGTTTTTGTTGAGACACGGGGCGTTGACCAGTATTGCCCTGGCTCCCTGCTGTCTGTACACGACTTCGCAATAACACATTTCTGCTGTGTAACAATGTTTGGTAGAACATAAAACCAGTAACATTACCAGTATTTCGGTATGAAATTGTAGATGCAATGTATATTTCGATTCGGCAGTGAGGACTCGGACAAACCTGTCTGAAGCATCTGCCTGCATCCAACATTTGTTGTAATCAGAAATGTCCTGACTGTACTTGACAGTAATTAACGGAAACGGTAGTAAGAGAAAAATGTACAAAATATTCGTCCTCACACAATACTATTACTATGTTTATCTGTTCGTACGTCAGTAGTCTCAAGGTTGCTAACAACTCTTACAGAAAAGACTGCAATTATAACAGGTGAAAGACATGAGAGGGCGTGAGACATAATTGAAGCCTGTCCCAGAATTTATACAATCATTAAAAAGGGCAAGCAGTAAAGGGAATAATGGAGGAACGGAAAGATTAGTAGAATCCGGCGGAGGGGAATATGGTACCGGGGAAATGTAGAAAAGCGAAGTACAATACTGACCTTACGACTTATCTTCGAAAACGGATCAGAGGAAGGCAAATCTATGTCCATAGAATTTGTAGATTCGTAGATGGAATTTGACATATTTACAATACACTCTTCGAAATTCTGAACATAATAGAAATAAAATACAGTGAGTAAAAGGTTTTACCCGACATGTACAGGAACGACATTAAAGTGTAACGCTTGACGAATGTGTAAGGAAGGGAGTGAGACAGAACAGTGGCCTACTCGAATTTTTTCGAGTCTGTACACTGAGAGGACTGTAAAGGAATCAAGGAAAAATTTAGGAAGCGAATTAAAGTCAAGCGAGTAGAAATTGATATACAGGGTGAGTCAGGAGGAAAGATACATGCGTTGGGGGGTTACAGCATTAGTGACTCTGAACAAAAGACTCCAGTTGGGAGTATGTCCTCTTCCGAATGGTTTCCGAAATAGCACACGTTATATGTACACGCGTATTTATTTTCTGCTTTATTCAGACATTATCATTGTTTCCAATGTACAACAGTAGCGAGGAGGAAGTTGAGACGAACATTTATATTCACGACACTTCTGGGCTATAAAATCGGAAATCTATCTAAAACTGGCTCACAGAAATTACCTAAAATACAGCGGATACGCGTCCCATAGCAATTTTCAATATTCACGAGCTCTTTTCGCGCGAAATATTAGTCCTAGAGAAAAAATGAAAAACACATTTTTTATATTAACTTTAATGTGGTTTAATGTTTTGCTATGACACGTTTTCGCTATTTAGGCTGAGATTTTCAGGTTATACATGAAAAACGTACAGAGGTGATATTAAATAAGTTATGTCTTGGAAATCACTTGGAATCGAGCATACGTCCATATGATGACCTTTGTTCAGAATAACTAATACTATCGCCGCTTAAAGCACATACCTTTCCGCATCTCGTGGTCGTGAGATACCGTTCTCGCATCCCGAGCCCGGGTTCCCGGGTTCGATTCCCGGCGGGGTCAGGGATTTTCTCTGCCTCTTGATGACTGGGTGTTGTGTGATGTCCTTAGGTTAGTTAGGTTTAAGTAGTTCTAAGTTCTAGGCGACTGATGACCATAGATGTTAAGTCCCATAGTGCTCAGATCCATTTGAACCATTTGAAGCACATACCTTTCCTCCTGACTCATCCTGTAATAATGCTACAGGCAGACCAAGAACTCCACGGACACGACACCAAGAGCACGTACTGAACAGTTCAACCACACACACAATAAGTAGTATGAAATATATTGAACAGAAGGTGCCTGGGTTAGAACAGTTTCCAAGTTACATACACAATAGCAGATAATGTAAATTGAAAGTGATCCTTACAAATGAAATTGCACATACGGAGAGACAGATCTTGTCTCAATAATTGACGCGAAATGTGTCTGCCAAAAAGCTGTTTTTTTGTTCTAACAGTCCTCCTTAAGCTGAAAACCACGCACGTAATAGAAATTTTTAGGTCTGGGAATGTCATGGAATATTATAGGAAAAACAGGAAGAGCTGTTGTGGGGATTGGATAGCGTCTTGTAGAGAGATTATAGGATGAATATCAACAAAACTAAAACAAAAGTAATGGGTTGTAGCCACAGTAAATGCTTGTGGTCATCCCATGTAAAGGTGTCATAACAATAAAAAATCTACCATAATTCGCCAAATTTTGTTTCGTAACACCATACGAGATAAATTTTGGTACAATTCAAACAGACAAAATAATTTTTTTCCGAGTTGTAAAGCGTGCTAAACTAAATATTCGTGGTTTCAAACTGACGTACTCCTGCACAGGCTCGTTCAAGTAACGGGAATAGTTAAGTACTGCTTTCGAATATATTTTTCCCTTATTAAATGTGTCATAAGTAACATGACTATGTACTGTCCTTTCACTATTGAGGTCACATTGCTCAGTTTGCGATTCAGATGACACGTTCATGCTGTGTGTGGCAACGACCTCAACTGTGTCAAGCGATATTTGCCGTATCGACTCTCCTATCTGTGTGTCGTTCTGGTTGTGGCGCAGTGATTGAGGCATGGTGTTTGCTGGGAATAACTTCAAAAAAAATTTACATTCACCGAGAATAGCTTTCTGCGTCGCAATTTTATTCAGTTTTCTTCTGAAATAGTCTCTTTCATCAACAGTTATTAACTGTGTACTTCCTGTGATTTAAATGTTTGTGAAAACTGATTCAAACAGTCCTCGTTCTTTAATTTTATGGTTTCGCTGTTGACTTTCTATACACTATCACAGACTCACAAGTTTGATAGCTACACTTTGTGTTCCTTATTTATACTAATAAGCTACTACATCTACATCCATGTGATAACTCTGCTATTCACAGTAAAGTGCCTGGCAGAGGGTTCAAGGAACCACCTTCAAGCTGTCTCTCTACTGTTCCACTCTCGAGCAGCGCGCGGGAAAAATGAGCACTTAAATTTTTCTGTGCAAGCCCTGATTTCTCTTATTTTATCGTGGTGATCATTTCTCTATATATAGGTGGGTTCCCACAGAATCTTTTCGCAATCGAAGGAGAAAACTGGTGACTGAAATTCCATGAGAAGATCCCGTCTCAACGAAAAACGGCTTTGTTTCAATGATTGCCACTCCAATGCACGTATCATGTTTGTGACACTATCTCCCCTAATTCGCAGTAATACAAAACGAGAAGCCCTTCTTTGTACTTTTTCGATGTCATCCGTTACTCCCACCTGATGCGGATCCCCACCGCACAGCAATACCACAGAATAGAGCGGACAAGCGTGGTGTAAGCAGTTTCTTTAGTAGCACCTTCAAAGTGTTCGGCCAAAGAATCGCAGTCTTTGGTTTGCTCTACCCACAACTTTGTCTATGTAATCGTTCCACTTTAGGATATTTTTAATTGAAATCCCTAAGTATTTAGTTGAACTTACAGCCTTCAGATTTGTGTGACTTATCGCGTAATCGAAATTTAGTGAATTTCTTTTAGTACTCAGGTGAAAAAGTTCACACTTTTCTTTATTAAGGGGCAATTGCCGCATTTCGCACCACACAGATATCTTAACTAAATCATTTTGCAACTCGTTTTGGTCATCTCATGACTACAAGACGCTAAATGACAGCATCATCTGCAAACAATTTAAGAGGGTTACTAGATTGTCTCTTATGTCGTTAATATAGATCAGGAACAGTACAGGACCTACAACACTTCCTTGAGGAATGCCGGATATTTCTTCTGTTTCACTCTATGACTTTCCGTATATTAATACGAACTGTGACCCCTCTGACAGGAAATCACGAATCCAGTCGCACAACTGGGACGACATTCCATGGGCACGCAGTTTGGTTAGGAGACGCTTGTAAGGAACAGTGTCAAAAGCCTTTTGGAAATCTAAAAATATGGAAGCAAGTAGCCATCTCCTGTCGATAGCACTCTTTACTTCATAAGTGTTAAGAGCTAGTTGTGTTTCGCTAGAACGATATTTTCTGAATCCGTGTTGACTATGTGTCAATAAATCGTTTTCTTCGAGTTACTTCATAATGTTCGAATACAGTATACGTTCCACAACACTACTGTATATCGACGTTAGTGATATGGGCCTGCAAGTCAGCGGATTACTCCTATCTCACTTTTCGGGAATTGGTGTGACTTGATCAATTTTCCAGTCTTTAGGTATTGATCTTTCTATGCGTAAACGGTTGTATATGATTGCTATATGGAGCTATTGTATCAGCATACTCTGACAGGAACCTGACTGGTATACATTTAGCTGCTTTGTTACACCGAGAATATCGACTCCCATGTTTCTCATCTTGGCAGTTGTTTTTGATCGGAATTCAGGAATTTTTACTTCGTCTTCTTAGGTAAAGTAGTTTCGGAAAACCGTGTTTATTACTGTACTTTAGTGGCACTGTCATCCGTAATAGCACCGTTGTTATCCCGCAGTGAAGGTAGTGATTGTGCCAAGCCACTGGTTTGCTTTATGTATGACCAGAATCTGTTTGAGTTTTCTGCCAGATTCCAAGAGAGATTTTCGTTGTGGAAATTATTAAAAGCCTCACTCATTGAAGTGCGCTCTAAATTTCGAACTTCTACAAAACTTTGCCGGTATTGGGGATTTTGCGTTGTTTTAAATGTGGCACGCTTTTTTCGCTGCTTTTGCAACAGCGATCTGGCCCGTTTTTTGTACCATGGGGGATCAGTACCATCACTTATCAATTTATGTGGTATATCTCTCTCAATTGCTGTCGATACTATTTCTGTGAAATATTTCCACAACTTTTCTACGCTTACATGATCAGATCGGAAGAAGAGAAGACTCTCTATTAAAAAAGCGTTAAGAGCATTTTTATCAGCTGTTTGAAATAGATACACTTCGCGTTTCTTTTTGATGGTTGTATGTGTTACAGTATCAGCCTAGTAGCAACTGCCTTGTGGCCGCTAATCCCTGTAATCGTCACGATACTCACTATTTGTCCTAGATTATTTGTTGCTAAGAGGTCAAGTACGCTTTCGCAACCATTTACGCTTCGAGTGGGCTCATGAACTAATTGTACAAAATAATTTTCTGAGAAATCATTCGGTACAATTTCGCATGACATTTTGTGCCTGCCACCGGCTTTAAACGTGTAATTTTTCCAGCATATCGAGGATACATTGAAGTCACCACCGACTATAATTGTATGAGTGGGGTAAATATTTGAAATAAGACTGAAGTTTTCTCTGAACTGTTCAACACCTATATCTTCTGAGTCGGGGGTCACTAAAACGAACCTGTTAATAGTTTAGTCCGATGTCGTGTATAGCCCCTACCCACACTATTTCGCAGGAACCATCTACTTAAGTTTCACTACAAGGCAAACTACTTCTGCCGTCAATACATATTCCACCACTAATTGTAAATAATGTATCCTTTCTGAACACTGTTACATCGTTTGAAAAAATTTCAGCTTAACTTATTTCCAGTTTTATCCAGCTTTCAGAATGAGATTTTCACTCTGCAGCGGAGTGTGCGCTGATATGAAACTTCCTGGCAGATTAAAACTGTGTGCCCGACCGAGACTCGAACTCGGGCCTTTTGCGGGCAAGTGCTCTACCATCTGAGCTACCGAAGCACGACTCACGTCCGGTACTCGCAACTTTACTTCATTTATGTACCTACAAATATTTCAGCTTCTGTGTTTTCTATTAGGGCTTGGAGCTCTGGTTCTTTCACAACACAGCTACGACAATTTAAAACTTCAATACCGATCGTTTCTACAACTACCTTACTGTGTTTTACCTGCCCCTTTTAGACGGACGCCCTTTCTGTGGTTTCCTGAGACCCTCTAACCATAAAAATCGCCCTGTCCCTACCACAGAGCCCCCTCTACCCGTGGAGCCGCTTCCTGGTTGTAGTGGACTCCTGGCCTATTAAGCGGAACACGAAAACCCACCACCTGTGGCACAAGTCAAGTAATCTGCGGCCTACATGGTCATAGAACCGCCTGAGCCTCTGATTTAGACCCTCCACTCGGCTCCGCACGAAAGGACCACAGTTGGTTCTATCGACGATGCTGCAGATGGTGATTTCCACCTTAATCTCGCAAGCAAGACTGGTATTTCCGCTAGCCGTCCGACACCAGAGAGAACCTCCTCCGATCCAAAGCGACATACGTCATTGGTACCGACATGACCCAGACCCACCACCTGCATACTTTCCGCATCCGGAATGACTCCCTCCGGTATGCACACTGTGTGCACACTGGCTTCCTTCCCCTCCTTGGCAGCCAAGTTCCTAAGGGGACCCGTTACTCGCCTTACGTTGGAGCTCCCAACTGCCAGCAAACCCACCCTCTCTGAATGCCCAGAACTTGCGGGCAGATAAGCTTCCTCTGGAACAGGATGGACGACTGCATACGGCTCAGAGACATCATCAGCCACAGATAACTCCCGAAACCTGTTCGTCAAACGAACCAAGGAGGCCCCGTTATCGGCCCCTCGGAGAGTTTTTCGCTGCCTGCCAGAGTTTGAAATGATCTCCAAGGGTGAGGGGTCAACCCCAGTGCAGGCAGTACCCGGAGCTGCCACAACAGTGGACCGATCGTGGGACACGTGGGACGTGCTCAACGTCCTGCGCATCACCACGTCCGTCCCCTCAGAGTGATGCCGCCTGGCAGCGCTGAAGCTGTGTGACGGAAGCCAACGCAGCACGGAGCTGTGAGCGAAGGGTCGCCAGCTCAGCTCGCATCTGTACATAGCAATCACAGGTCCTATCCATTACTGCAGTCGCTGCCGTTTGCAGCTCATAAAAGTGTGTAACAAACGAACGGTGTCCTCGCCTTATTAGAAGCAGCGAATTCATTGGAGGGAATAGTTTTACGGTTAAAGAAAACTGGAGTAAACAAACCGCTAGTAGAACTAATGACAACACGGGCAGTTGTAATGCTTATCGTCGTATTGTTGTACTGTCGTTTGTCTCGATATTGCTGGATATGCTTAAACATTTAATCCGCTAAAATTGTCTGTGGTTCAGTGCGTTCGTCCAATAAAAGTAATAGGTTGGAGTTCAAGGTGTCGTTCAGAAGAAGCAGGTGTTGTGTTAGTAACAGTTCAGCAGTGTTTCCAGGAGGGTGTGACAACTACCGGTGGTTTTAACTAAAAGACGAAACGGTACTCCTGCTATATTACAAGTCATACCATTTATTAATATTCCACAGTTTTGTAATTCTCCTTTTGCTGCAACTTGGGTTTTCCGTACACGCAACAATTCTTTATAACGACTTCTGATGAGAAAACTGAATAAATCCAATGCACTGCCACTGTCCTAAGGTGAGGCTGCGCGGACAGCACTTTCCTGTTTCACTCTGTTGATTCCCTTTTCCCTAACAACAGTTGTCCTTCTTACGCCTGTGAGTTAGTCTGTATCACTCTGGTTGGACAAATCGTAATGCATTTTCTCCAAAACTCTCACAAGTCTTCCAGTGACACGAGACAATAAGATTCCCTCTGTTCCGAGACTATTAACTCTTCCTAAAATTGTATTTGTATCAACTAGCATATAGTTCCCGACGTAAATGAGTATGGACGAACCGTGAAACATTGATATTGTGCGTCCATACCAGCTATCGGAAATCGAATCGATACTTGTGGTTTTCTTCCATCACTATTGACTTCATCAGTTGCTATTTTCTAGAATTGTGGCATGTCCTTCTCAGTTAGTTCCACTATATGTTGTAGTTATGCATGCAATTATTTTTGTGCTTGGAGTAATCCTGTTAAGAATTGGCGTGGATGCAACAGTGTAGAATCCAGTTGTCCGTGTACTGCTTGGTAAAGCGGTTCTAGCAGTGTTGCTCCTTTTGTTCTTGAGTCACTGAGGCTATCCACCAATGCTCGCAACAGCCTGGTTATCGCCGTTGCTCTATTCAATGCACTTAACCGATTGTGTACTCTCTCTGTGTTTTTTACTGTCCGCGTAGTGATTACGTAGTTAACTTCATTATCAGTTTTGTATCATTTAAATAATTCCGCTTCCTGGTTTGACAGTTGCGTAGTATGCTATTCCACTATGATTGTAGTTGTGTTGGCTATTGCACCGTATTGTTTAGATTTTGTATGTAGTCGCTGTCCGCCGTGCCAAACACTATTTTCAGTAACTTCCCTCCTGCCTCCATCCTTCCTGTTTTTCATCGTACTGGTGTCTGTGGTACTAGATCCTTTAACTGATTCAGCTGTGCTCTCACTTTCTTTTACGAGAGTCTCAACTCTTGACAGTCGTCCTGTATTTCTTCTAAAACTTTCTTTTTCTGTATTTACTCCTATAATTCCGAGAATATATCTTGTAACCATCAACCCTCATTACTTACTTTCCACACACCGAATGTTTCTGCTGCAGAAAGTATAATTCCTTCAATAAACATAACACATCAAAAGCAGTCAGTAGCCAGGGCAGAGCATACTAAGTTTTTGGGTATACATATAGATGAGAATCTTAATTGGAAAATTCATATTTAGGATCTCCTAAAGCGACTAGGTTCAGCAAATTATGCAATCAGAATAATTACCAATTTTGAGGATGTAGAAATTAGTAAGCTAACATACTTTGCATACTTCCACTCTCTGATGTCATACGGAATAATATTCTGGGGCAACTCAACACTTAGGCAGTAATGAAATTTTTTCTCAACAACACGTACCTAGTTTAAAATCAACACCGACATTCATGATTACATTACCAGAAAAAAGAAAGGCCTACACTATCCTTTACTTAACCTATCTTTGGCACAGAAAGAGGTAAAATATGCTGCTATAGAACTTTTTGATAAATTACCAGATGAAATAAAATGTCTGACAGAAAGCAGGAATAGTTTCAAAAGCAAATTGAAATCATACCTCCTTGACAACTCCTTTTATACCATAGATGAATTCTTGAATATGAGTAAATAAATCTGGTGATATAATATATGCATTTTGTGCCATTTAAGGGCATGGGATATATAATAGAAATATTTAGGTATAACACTATAATGTAAACAAAAAAAGAAAATGAAAAGGAAAAAAAAACTTGTTTCCTGTGCACATTTCTAATGCATTTGACACGTTGCACATCATAACGGTTTGCCGTGCTATTGATCAATGGAACACGTATCTAATTAACTAACTAACTGTCAATGTCCGCCGGTGGCTTGTTTCATGCTTTCAAGCATATGTGGTTGCCTGGAAGACATTATTCCAGAATTTAGTGGCCAGTTCTGAACTGTATTCAGTATTCCTCCCCTGACAACGTGTAGTAATATCGGGACTACAGCCTCCCAGACAGCCATGTTGCTTTTCCAATACCTCACTGTTTCAATGCATGGATATGCACGTGACCATTAGTATACGTTTTAAACCACTAAATGAACTTGGAACTGAGTGTTCCTAGCTTCGGTATAATATTATTCATACTGCGTTTGTATCTAACCGATGGGTAAGCTCTTAGGAAAAGAAGTGAATAGTTTGATTTATTTATCGATTAGACACAACACACGGTCAAATCCTGTAAAATGGGTAACTCTTAGCTTTTCCTATTAACAGGACTACCCTCACATAGTGTACTCTATTTGCAAACTGAACTATATTTTAGTAAGAGGGCTACACGTGCCTTTTTTCATGACAGGACTATTTGTTCGGATGGTTATAGTGTACGTGGTAACATAGAGATATGGTTTTCTGTTATTTAGCTAAAACCGTACTAAATTACAATAGTAGTGGTAGGGCTATAAACTAAGTGGTTACATAATTATTATAGTAAATGCGACATCTGACAGAGATAAAGAGTACAGGTTGGAGAGTAACCGAATAAAAATAATATCAGCAGCGAACTGTGAACATGTCCAGAGCTTTCATACGAACTGGACGTGGCACGCCAATACCGCAGCTGGACATGCGACAGGTGTCTGTTACACCGAGGATATGCACTCATAACCAACCTGACATTATTACAGACATTTCTGTCATATGATTTTCAGCGATCTTTGAAGCCAATGATGACTTGTTTTCAACTTTAAAAAATGTACACTTTTTATCAGGGCACGCGATCATAAATACTCGGAGCTATGAAATACACTGTCTAGTCCCACTGTCGTGTCCACCTATCAAAAGCCTAAACAACTACCTTTTGCAACGCTGACCACTGTTAGACGTGCAGGAAGGGAGACAGTGATGTTCTGACAGTTACGGACAGGGATGTGTAGCCACGCCGGCTACAGGGCAATGGCCAGCTGCGCTAGGCTTCTCGGCTGAGGATCCATGGTGCGAACGCCGATCGATGCGGTCTCGCAGGTTCTCGATTGGGTTTAAATCCGGGTAATTTGGTCAAGGGAGTACAGTAAACTCATTCTGGTGCTCACCGGACCATGCACGTACAACGCGAATTGCATGACATGTTGCATTGTACTGCTGGTCGACTCTGTTGCGCTGCAGGAACAACACTGCATGTAGGGGTGGACATGGTTCCCACGGATAGTTGTATACTTACCTTGGTCCACTGCGCCTTCCAGAATGACAAGATCATCCGGTTCGTCCCATTACAACCTTACTTAGACCATAACGTACTAACCTCCGGCCTAGACCCTTGGTTTCAGACATTCCACGCCGATGGAACATAAAACGTGATTCATCTGAAAAGGGCACCTGTCGCCATGTCCAGCCTTCGTCACTGATGAACAGTAGTCATCATGGGTGCGTGAAAATGGAGCCTATCTGGGAGGTCCATACGCAGCGGCGTTGAGTATACGGTCTTTGAGGAGATACTGTTGGCAGCCCCTTGGTTGATCTGGCCAATCTTTTGCTCGGCAGTTGCACTTCTATTAGCCACCACACATCTCCGCAAGTTAGGTTCAGCCCTGTGACATTTGGAGCGTAGTGCTCCACTCTTACCTTAGCGTCGGTTTTCCTCTTACACAATATATTTTAACAACGGTGGCACGTGAACAGTTAACAAACTTAGCCGTTTCGGAAATGCTTCCATTCTTGTCCCGATTACCAATGACCGTTCCTTTATGGTCGTCAGTTAATCCGCTTCGCTTCCGCATTACAACAACTGCACTCATACAACGAAAGCTTTCACGACCGGGTGTCTCAGCTGTCAAGATTTCTTCCAGGTTGTATGGCAGTGGTCCATGTAACTCTTGTGTCCCTGACGTTTCGTCTAAAGCTACGTTGGACATCTTCGGAGGTGCTCCTGGTTGTGCTGATTCTTGCCGACTGCCGAGTCGGACGCCGAAGAACGGCCTAAATACCGTGGAAAGTGGGCGTGGTCTGGATTTCACAAAACCTTGTCAAGGATAATCATCATCCATTACAGAAAAGAGGTGTAATTAAAAGTCTAGTAGACAGAGCTAAAATCATTTGTGCGCAGGAATACCTGGACGCCGAGTTAAAACATCTAAAGCAGGCTTTTGAGAAGAATGGGTACTCTAGTAAGGAAATAACAGGAGGCCTAAGGACGACGATAGGACACAGCGATGGAAGAACGCGGTTTCTCTACCCTTCATAAAAAACGTAACGGATCAAATCGGCAAGATTTTAAGGAAACATAACGTTTGACCGATTTTCAGACCAACTAAGAAAATAGACCAAGCACTTGTTGGAGGAGGATAAAGACAATTTCTTTGAAGGAGTATATATGATGAACATCAACAAAGCAAAGTAAGGTTAATGGAATGTAGTCAAATTAAATCAGGTGATAATGAGGGAATTGGATTGGTAAACGAGATACTTAAAGTAATACATGAGATTTTTATTTGAGCAGCAAAGTAACTGATGATGGTCGAAGTAGAGAGCATATAAAATGTGGACTGGTAATTGGAAGGAAAGCGTTTCTGAAGAAGAGAAATTTGTTACCATCGAATATAGATTTAACAGTCAGCAAGTCTTTCTTGAAAGTATTTGTTTGGATTGTAGGTATGTATTGAAGTGAAATAGGGACGATAAACAGTTTAGATAAGAAGAGAACAGAAGTTTTGGAACTGTGGTGCTACAGAAGAATGTTCAATGTTAGATGGGTAAAACTAATGAGGAGGTAATAGAATTGGGGAGAAAAGCAATTTATGGAACAATCGGACTTCGAGAAGGGACCGGTTGAAGTGACACATTGAAAGACATCAAAGAATCACCAGTCTCTTATTGGAGGGAAGTGTGCGGAAGGGGTGGGGAAAAATCACAAAGGAAGGCCAATAGATGAATACTATAAGCAGATTCTGAAGAATGTATACTGAAGTACTTATTCTGAGATGAAGGGCCTTGCACAGGACAGAGCAGCATGAAGAGTTGCATCGAACCAGTCTTCGGACAGAAGGCTACAGCAACAACAACAAACTTCACTGACACGGAATAAACTTTCACTTTCATGTAGCATAGATCCACCACACCCCGTGCGCACACACAACGGAATAGCGGACGATTCCACCATCTCAACAAAACCAAACGCAGTCGGATCCCGCCGCTTAAAAATAAAGTACACGAGGTGTAAATGGATTGATACAATATAAAAACAAAAACTCAGTGTCAATGAAAACGGTGTACCAAAAATCGAACACCTATGTGTAGAAAAACATTTGGAATGAAATAGGAAACAAAGTCAAGAGTAATAATTGCAATTTAGTAATGTTTAATGTTAGTGATTTAAAACATGAGAACTGTTCGTGAACATGACAAATACGTTTGTAAGAAAAACCAAGTGAATATCCTTGAAATAAAGCAAATGCTTACGTTATAAGTAAGACTTTTGTTGAATTCGCAAAGACTGTATATAACCTATAAAACTTAAAAGCCTAACAACTCACATTGAAGCAACTGATTGCTGTACTTCTGCATGATAAAGAGGTTAACGTGTAAGACAAGAGAGCACTTCGGTAGTTAAGGCCATTGTAACGGTTCAAGTGATGGCATGCTACTCATTTGTTTTACTAATGTCATGAATATTCAGGTCGCGCCTCGGCTATAATTGGCGGCGTGCATTCATTTGTAGAGGCAGCAGGCGTTTGCATTTTCGGGTCTTCAAGAACAAGGGTCGCCTCTCTCTAATGCTCAATATTAACAAATTCAGATAATTTACACTTTCACACTTAACGTATTTATCAGAAATGCTAACAATTACAGAGTGTTTGCCAGCTTCAGTGATATTTTTCAGTAGCTTTGCTTGACGCATTTTCAGTCACGTAATAGTCAATATGGGCAGTTTTCGCAAAGATTACAAAAAATTCGCAGTGAGACGCACAAAAATTAGTCTTGTATATAAGGCAATAATTAAACCGAAGTCACCTCGATTCGTGATATCCCGCTGGGTCTTAAACAAGGCGGGACTTGGGTATGTGGGCATCATGGACCGCAATTCATGTTCCTCAAGGTGCTTCATGCTAGCGACAAAGGTATAAACAGTTCTCCCTTAGAGATATGACAGCAAGAGAGGGGAAGAAAACCAATGTGCACTCCGTGTGCATACCGGGGGGAGTAATTCCAGATGTGGAAAGGGTCCTTCCGGATGCCATGAAGGGTACAGGGTGCACCCATCTGCAGGTGGTCGTTCATGTCGGCACCAATGATGTGTGTCGCTATGGATCGGAGGAAATCCTCTCTGGCTTCCGGCGGCTATCTGATTTGGTGAAGACGGCCAGTCTCGCTAGCGGGATGAAAGCAGAGCTCACCATCTGCAGCATCGTCGACAGGACTGACTGCGGACCTTTGGTACAGAGCCGAGTGGAGGGTCTGAATCAGAGGCTGAGACGGTTCTGCGACCGTGTGGGGTGCAGATTCCTCGACTTGCGCCATAGGGTGGTGGGGTTTCGGGTTCCGCTGGATAGGTCAGGAGTCCACTACACGCAACAAGCGGCTATTCGGGTAGCAGGGGTTGTATGGCGTGGGCTGGGCGGTTTTTTAGGTTAGATAGCCTTGGGCAAGTACAGAAAGGGCAACAGCCTCAACGGGTGCGGGGCAAGGTCAGGACATGCGGGGACCAAGCAGCAATCGGTATTGTAATTGTAAACTGTCGTAGCTGCGTTGGTAAAGTACCGGAACTTCAAGCGCTGATAGAAAGCACCGAAGCGGAAATCGTTATAGGTACAGAAAGCTGACTGAAGCCAGAGATAAATTCTGCCGAAATTTTTACAAAGGTTCAGACGGTGTTTAGAAAGGATAGATTGCATGCAACCGGTGGTGGAGTGTTCGTCGCTGTTAGTAGTAGTTTATCCTGTAGTGAAGTAGAAGTGGATAGTTCCTGTGAATTATTATGGGTGGAGGTTACACTCAACAACCGAGCTAGGTTAATAATTGGCTCCTTTTACCGACCTCTCGACTCAGCAGCATTAGTGGCAGAACAACTGCGAGAAAATTTGGAATACATTTCACAAAAATTTTCTCAGCATGTTATAGTCTTAGGTGGAGGTTTCAATTTACCAGATATAGACTGGGACACTCAGATGTTTAGGACGGGTGGCAGGGACAGAGCATCGAGTGACATTGTACTGAGTGCACTATCCGAAAAATACCTCGAGCAATTAAACAGAGAACCGACTCGTGGTGATAACATCTTGGACTTACTGATAACAAACAGACCCGAACTTTTCGACTCTGTATGTGCAGAACAGGGAATCAGTGATCATAAGGCCGTTGCAGCATTCCTGAATATGGAAGTAAATAGGAATATAAAAAAAGGGAGGAAGGTTTATCTGTTTAGCAAGAGTAATAGAAGGCAGATCTCAGACTACCTAACAGATCAAAACGAAAATTTCTGTTCCGACACTGACAATGTTGAGTGTTTATGGAAAAAGTTCAAGGCAATCGTAAAATGCGTTTTAGACAGGTCCGTGCCGAGTAAAACTGTGAGGGACGGGAAAAACCCGCCGTGGTACGACAACAAAGTTAGGAAACTACTGCGAAAGCAAAGAGAGCTTGACTCCAAGTTTAAACGCAGCCAAAACCTCTCAGACAAACAGAAGCTAAACGATGTCAAAGTTAGCGTAAGGAGGGCTATGCGTGAAGCGTTCAGTGAATTCGAAAGTAAAATTCTATGTACCGACTTGACAGAAAATCCTCGGAAGTTCTGGTCTTACGTTAAATCAGTAAGTGGCTCGAAACAACATATCCAGACACTCCAGGATGATGATGGCATTGAAACAGAGGATGACACGCGTAAAGCTGAAATACTAAACACCTTTTTCCAAAGCTGTTTCACAGAGGAAGACCGCATTGCAGTTCCTTCTCTAAATCCTCGCACAAACGAAAAAATGGCTGACATCGAAATAAGTGTCCAAGAAATAGAAAAGCAACTGGAATCACTCAACAGAGGAAAGTCCACTGGACCTGACGGGATACCAATTCGATTCTACACGGAGTACGGGGAAGAACTTGCCCCCCTTCTAACAGTCGTGTACCGCAAGTCTCTAGAGGAACGGAAGGTTCCAAATGATTGGAAAAGAGCACAGGTAGTCCCAGTCTTCAAGAAGGGTCGTCGAGCAGATGCGCAAAACTATAGACCTATATCTCTGACGTCGATCTGTTGTAGAATTTCAGAACATGTTTTTTGTCGAGTATCATGTCGTTTTTGGAAACCCAGAATCTACTATGTAGGAATCAACATGGATTCCGGAAACAGCGATCGTGTGAGACCCAACTCGCTCTATTTGTTCATGAGACCCATAAAATATTAGATACAGGCTACCAGGTAGATGCTATTTTTCTTGTCTTCCGGAAGGCGTTCGATACAGTTCCGCACTGTCGCCTGATAAACAAAGTAAGAACCTACGGAATATCAGACCAGCTGTGTGGCTGGATTGAAGATGATGCTGTAGTATACAGAGAAGTTGCAGCATTAGAAAATTGTAGCGAAATGCAGGAAGATCTGCAGTGAATAGGCACTTGATGCAGGGAGTGGCAACTGACCCTTAACATAGACAAATGTAATGTATTGCGAAAACGTAGAAAGAAGGATCCTTTATTGTATGATTATATGATAGCGGAACAAACACTGGTAGCAGTTACTTCTGTAAAATATCTGGGCGTATGCGTGCGGAACGATTTGAAGTGGAATGATCATATAAAATTAATTGTTGGTAAGCCGGGTACCAGGTTGAGATTCATTGGGAGAGTCATTAGAAAATGTAGTGCATCAACAAACGAGGTGGCTTACAAAACACTCGTTCGACCTATACTTGAGTATTGATCATCAGTGTGGGATCCGTACCAGATCGGGTTGACGGAGGAGGTAGAGAAGATCCAAAGAAGAGCGGCGCGTTTCGTCACAGGGTTATTTGGTAACGTGATAGCGTTGCGGAGATGTTTAACAAACTCAAGTGTCAGACTCTTCAAGAGAGGCGCTCTGCATCACGGTGTAGCTTGCTCGCCAGGTTTCGAGAGGGTGCGTTTCTGGTTGAGGTATCGAATATATTGCTTCCACCTACTTATACCTCCCGAGGAGATCACGAATGTAAAATTAGAGAGATTAGAGCGCGCACGGTGGCTTTCAGACAGTCGTTCTTCCCGCGAACCATACGCGACTGGAACAGGAAAGGGAGCTAGTGACAGTGGCACGTAAAGTGCCCTCCGCCACACACCGTTGGGTGGCTTGCGGAGTATAAATGTAGATGTAGATTTAGAGGTAGGAGGGGGGGGGGGGGAGGGGAGGGAGTACCCCTCGTCCATCAGCGGGGTAGAAAATCGTTGGGTGGTCGTTGTTGCACGTGATGGAATACGACTCCACACACGTGCTTGATGAGATTTAAGTTGCGGGAACTGGTAGGGCAGTCCATTCGTCGAAAATCCTTTAGGTCGGAGGGCTCTTCCACGTGTACTCTTCCATAAAGTCATCCATATCATTGAAGTCGGGGCCGAATGCACACCTGGAAAGAAACGTATGGACAAGGAGTGCCCGCGCGACTGCTACGGTCGCAGGTTCGAATACTGCCTCGGGCATGGATGTGTGTGATGTCCTTAGGTTAGTTAGGTTTAAGTAGTTCTAAGTTCTAGGGGACTGATGACCACAGATGTTAAGTCCCATAGCGCTCAGAGTCATTTGAACCATTTGACAAGTTCAGTGTCAAAATAACATTGACCGGTGACTGTAAAGTGTTTACAGATGTGGGTGTCACTTCGCCCATGTAACATTACATACGTCGAGAGGCAGTGAGACTTAGTGCAGCCAGGAACATTGGCGAAAGGGATGGCGATTGTCGCCGAAATAACTGGTTTTTGGTTATATCGCTTTTTCCATATCAGTTTACCTTGACAGTTCGAACCGCTCAGAATAAACAGTTATGAAATAACCGGTTTTCGGTTTTTTGTTTCCGTTATTTCCTGTAATAATCGCAGAAATCGAACAAAGGTAGAAAAATTTTCACTCTCTCAGTTTCAAGATAGGCTACATTGAATCGAAACGTTAAATTAAATAGGTGGATACGAGAAAACTTAGTCAGTCCATCGTTACTGCTGTTCTCGAAAAATGGTAAGTGGTCGAAAACCACAAAATCTAACAGTGTTTTCCTGTGGCATTTTTGAAACTCTGCTCTAAAATCGTGTTGTAATCGAGGATCGTGTCACTATTAGCACATTACAAACCGTCGTTGCTGAAGCGTGGAGACTAAGGCTGAAGAACTCCGTTTTTCGTGTTAATATGTCCTTTTTAAGGGCTACAAGCAGATAAAGATATGTCAAGTAGAAATAGGAACCAGATGAGCTACTTTCTATTTTTATTGTTTAGTTTGAATGAATTGCTAAGTTTTTAATATATTGCTGTTAACGTAATTTTCTTCCTGTCTTATTATATCATAGTAGACAAACATTTCATCTTTTAAAACAAATGGAACATTCTAATTCATTGTTACGTAACTTCGCAAAAATGTGCCAATCTGGAACGCAACGGTTGTTCTGCGATGGCAGCTAGAAACTACGATATAGACCAGGTTGGGGCAAGTCTAGCACACTGTACGTACAGTACATGCGCCAGGTTAAGGGGGGATGTAATAGGTTTTAGTACAAAATATCGATTTTTTAAAAATATTATTTTCTTTTTGAAGGACATCATCTTTCCGCCAGTGACTGTTATAAGTATTTGTTACACTATTGCAATTTCGGCCTAAGGCCGAAATTCCAATAGCGTAATAAAAATTGATAATAGTCACTGGCAGAAAGATGATGTCCTTAAAAAATTTTTATGTGACTGTGAATCCCAGCTACAGCAAGTTTATTATTTTCTAGATCCACACAGTTTAATCTATGTTGTGTGTGAATCGTATCGTGATACCAGCTTTAGAAATGGCTTTAAATCGTTAAACTGATTAATTCTGCGCTGGCGACCACTCCCACCTATTCGAACATTTGGGAAATTGCTTGCTTCATCGGAATTTTTGTCAGTGCGAAGGCTATGTTCTTTCAATATCTTTGGCTGACACCTAAATCTCTGGCTGGCATCTATTTCTTACCTGAAAACTTTTTGAATGTGTTATATTTACATTTTGACAGTACTAACACATATTGGTAGGTGGAAGGTTGAATTCGCAAACTTTTACGTGGCAGTCAAGATTTACGCATAATGGGTGGTGAATAAACTGTGTTTAGGAAACGGAGGTTTCATGGATATCGGTTTACCAACAAAAAAAAAGGAAGCAGCTCCTCTCAGCTTCTGCATCGAAACTAGGGTCATACGAAAGGCGTCAAGTAAACGTGAAAGAAATATGGTTCAAGCAGGACAGTGCCGCAGCTCATACGGCTAGAGCATCCATGGAAGTGGTTCGACAAATGTTGCGAAGACATGTTACTTCGAGATATGGTGATGTTTACAGGCCTCCTCGCTAATCCGATTTGCCGGTATGTGACTTATTTTTGTGGGGATATTTAAAATCAAAAGTTTACATGAACGAGTCTCGCACAATCGATGAAGTGAAGAATTCCATTTATCAGGAAATTGAAGCCGTTGTTGACTGACATGTTGAACAGAGCCATACGTAACTTTCCGGAGACGATCCAAATTTGTATCCAGCAAGAAGGACGTCATCTCCAAGACATTAGTTTTCGAACCTAATTAAAGTATGTATATTTGAAAACTGCATTAAAAGATCTATCACTTAATGCTTGTTTTGTTATTTTTATCAAACCGTGTCCCAGTCATTCAATAGTCAAAACATGTGTTTCCTCTCCTCCACTCCGTGTATATAACAACAATAGAAACGATGGAATGAATTGGTGGTAGGCTTCGTCGGTTGCTGATAAAGAAGAAAGGTGAAGTACTTGATGATGGAAAAACACTAGGAGGGAAAGGCAGGCTTACTCTGAAAGAAACTGAGTCTCTTCAGTTATGTTGTGGGAAAGCTATCAGGAGAAACACACATAGCTTAGAGGCAATGAAGCGTGCTGTGTGGGCAATTTCCTTCCAAAAACTATCCACTTACCAAACACCAATGCACAATCTGCGTCCGAAAGACGATTGATGTATGTTCAACAACCGAAATGAGACGTATTCACATAAACACTCATTACCAGAACCTGTTATGAATGCAATTAAGGCCACCACCCAGGTTTCTTGCAAACCCTGATTTATTGAGGAACTGTCTTCACTAAAAGACACAAAACGCAAACGAAATCCACAGTAACTTAATTTAGATTAGATGCTCAAAAAGGACGTTCTGTGGACTTGAAGTACTCAAGATAGGGATCTAGGATGCAGTTTTATGTTATAACAACGGAAATAATGGCAGAATTGAAGTGCTCAAGAGAGCTGGCATAGATCATGCTGTGTTTACAACAAAAGCATTTTACAACATCGACGAGAGCTGGGTCAGGACAGCTAACAGGTGACTGTCTGTAACACCATAGCTCTAATGCTCTACTGATTTATTTTGCTTTCGTATCATTTAATATTACATCGTTAAGCTTCTGTAAATATTGTTTGATTGAACGATAACACAAAATTGTTTACTCCTTTCCTTGTTAAAACTTTGATGTCATGATTTGATTCTGTGCGGTATAGTGTATCTGTTATTTAAATTCTTTGTATCAACTGGAGGGAACAAATCCTACTGTACATAATTGTAATTTTGTGTGAATAATTTTTGGTAGAAATGTCAATATGTGCAAATATTCTGTCTTTTTTAAAATGTATGTTAGTTGTTATGTAAATTGCTGATCCTCACCTAGGGTTCTTAGTTAGTTTGTATGTAAACGGTGTAGTGGTTCCCCTCGGGAACGGAACTGTGTAGCGCGCGCAAATTGTGGTTGGCCTAGGTGGAACTGATAACCAGTCGGGGACGAGCTACCAAACTGTGCACTGCCATGTAAAAGATGCATATTGTGCTGGTTCCGAGAGAGGCTTTTCTGTTACTTTCCAATGCCTCGGATGGATGGATAAATAGCTGGAACTATTCTAAAAATTGTATTTATCATCGCCACCAATAAATGACAGAGTCCAGCAATCCTCTCTGCGAAACCACCTACCAAAATGCAGTTGCCACTACGTTGCGCAATCACTGTAACGTAATACTATAATGATGTACAGGGAAGGATCAGCTTAATGGATGTGCTAATGTGTTCAAATATAAGGTAATTTATATCTGAATTTATGTACCTACTTTGATTTTTCTCCTCATCATAACACCTCTCAGGATCCTCTCCGTTTGAACTAAAGTGATTACCGAGTGTCCTTACTGAAAGTACATTAAAACCCAGTTTGCTAATTAATGCCTCTTGAACTTAGTAAAAAGAAAGTTAAAGTTAATGTGGCAAGAGAGTGAGTTAAAGTAAATGTTGTTTGCTGAAAATAATTTTTCTATTAAAACTGCTGTTGCCAACTGCAAACTTAAAACTTCTTAAGACTGAGGCTTATAAAGTTTTGCTTAGTAAATTCTAAAAGGTGAGTTAGTTTCTTGCAATTTTGCCAACATGGTGTTTCACTGTAGTAAAAGAGGAAAACTGCAGTTGTGAAACTTTATATACTCATGTTTATTAAGTGTATAGGAAGTGCATATTTATAATATAACAGGATCCACAGTTTGTCTATTGTATTAATGCTGGGTAACAAGTAATGGGAAGACCACTGATTATAAAAACCGTAATTCCTTTATTCAAATGATAATGAGAAGCAACCTGTGAGTGGATTCCAGTTAACTTTCATTTTAAATAGTAAAGTATTTAACTGAGAGAGACTTCACATATGTACAATTTATGATCCTGCAGTGAATGTTAACAGTAATGATATAAATACCATTCAGTTTGAACAAGGTCTGAAAGTAATAGTGTGTTTCGGTATCTGTTATAAATTTGCAAATAGTTTGTACTGCTCCAGTTGTTAGCTTCAATCTTAACGTAAACATATGTATGTGTCAGGGTTTATTGCACTCGCGTGTGGCCAAGTATAGGTTGTGTTTATCCATTAGAGTTACTAATAACTATTTTCTTGAACGAGAATGTTAATCATTCTCTTGCCTAGTTAGGCTGGCGACCGTTTTATTTATCAGTTAAACAGTGCAGATAGGCAAAATTTTGTTTGTTACTGTTCAAATATTTACGCAATTCTGATTTTCATTTCCGATAAGCCACCTCTGTTAGGTACAACACGGTCAACTTAACAAAATTCCTCTCAGAGGGTAACACTGCTCTGCTGCTTTATACCATTATTACTCTAACAAAATAATTCTGTTTTGCAAATTGCCTCCAGTTTCGAGGTTATGGTATAGCAGTAGCAGACAGGAGTGTTATACGTGGCGCCGCGTGACAGGACGTTGTTCAATTTGCATCTACAACCGAAAAAAAAACTATAAGTGGTTAGCCTTTTACAAACATAGAGTGAACATAAAACGTCCAGCGGCACGAACCTGTACATTAGTTGACAGAACGGATAGTGAAAGTTCAGTTTAAATTGAAAATAAAAGGTACCAATACTTAATAGTAACTAAAATGGACAGGGACCTAGAAATGAATCTAAAGACGCGAGAGCAGAATGCAATCGAGAGTAATTCATGCAGCAGACCAACAGATGGCATTACGCGCGAGTTAAATTACGTACGTTATCCCGCAGACGTCAGTAAACAGATCGAAGCTATGTGTGTCGCGCGTACTAAGCTAGACAGTATGAGTGATGTTGTGGAAGATAGTGGTTATGTTAATGAATCGCGGGATATGTTTGAATCACCAAAAACTGAAAGGAAAGTTGAACTTGAACACGAAAATGTAGCAGAACCTAAAAGTGAAAAGAATTCAGATGTGATAGAATTGTTAGAAATGATGTCTGCACAAATTGCAGCACAGGGACAACAAAGCGCTGCACAAAGTGACAATATTAATGCACGAATAGCAGCACAGGGTAGTGATATAAGTCGGCAAATGCAAGCACAAAGGAAGAACATTACTGAACAAATCGAGAAGGTTAACGGAAAAGTAGACATTGTGAGTAATGAAATTAAAAACCTCAAAAGCGAAATTACTGTCATCAATGGCAATATAGGGACACATTGATGACATTAACGAAAGATTTGACACTGAAGTAATTAAAATTCAAGATCAAATAGAACCCTTAGTCTGTACTAAAGTGGATGAAAAGGTATTCGGTATTAAATCCGAAATACAAACAGAATGTAACGTGGAATTTGCAGAGATTAAACAATCTGTAACAGAAACAAGTAGAGAATTAACCAAACAGATTGTTACTTGCGAAAAGAAGTGTGAACATAACACTTCACAAATCCAAGGCAAAATGTATGACTTGGAAAGAAAAATACAAACAGGACCTACACATTTTACAGAAAGGTTCCCTTTCAGTAAAATATTACAGGGCGAGGAAAAATTCGACCCTGCAAAGAGGCATTACGGATGGCACCCCCTTGATTTTGTAAAGAATTGCGAAAGAAATTTTCCTGAATATTTGACTGACCAGGAAAAAATCAATGATGTGATCAGTGCATTAATGGGAGAAGCAAAAAGGTGGGGATTGAATCTGGATACTAACCAGACGTCTTTTGAAAGCTTTAAACAAAAATTTACTGACGAATACTGGTCAGAACAAAAACAAGACCAGTTGTGGCGTGAATTTCTAATGGCGAGGTTGTATGACATCAGAGGCAGGCAAAACATGAAAGAGTTTTGCGAATCATGGTACAGAAAGCTGATACATGTGAAGGCTTGGAGAACTGAAGCCGAGATCGTTTGGGTTCTTTGGCAGAAACTGCCTGATGATTCTAAACGATATGTAGGGAGTACACAAAGAAGTTTTTCTGCGTTTTTGGAAAGGGTAGAGGATGAAGATCACTGGCGAAGAAATCGCGAGTCTCGTCCCCACAATAACAATTATTTGCGAGAAAGTAATGAGCATAACGAACGACCTGAAAACGATAGATTTCATGTAAAGACGAATCAAAGAGGTCGTGCGAGAGGTAGAGGAACTTATATGAGGCGCGGCAGAGGATACATGGCGCGGAATTTCCAAACTAGAGACGAAATGGAAAACTGAAAGCCGCGTGTGTTACGGCCCGGATTCACGCGGAGACCGGTTTTGGGCCCAAAGAAAAGGTGTCAAATAATAGATTCGAGAAGGAAAGATGTAAACTACAGGGCATGAAGGTTAAGGACGCGCCTATGGAAGACGTGCACGGAGTGATACGTAGTGGCGAGCCCAGTGCGAAGTCACGTGGCTGTTTGTGCTCGGGGTAGCGGTTGCCGGAGCAGCGTACATTGCACTTGGCAGCAGACACAAATGGCAGACGTCAGAACAAGATGGCTGCCGTAGAGAGAAACACAAGATACGGGATCGGACACTTCCGTTGGCCGGTTTCAGTAGTAGACGAATGTAAAACTGAAAATAAAGTTAATATGTCATGTGATAAGGATAACTCAATGTCGAAATCGTGCGAAAAGACATTATTAAAGGAAGAAAGGGGGCCAGTAAAGGAGAGTGAAAGGGGGAATATTTGTACTGCTAATGATGTGTATGAGGTAAAAGGCGTAAATGTGGGGGAGGTTATGATGAATAAAGAGGAAAGGAAGGTAGAATATGCCACGCAAAAGACATGTGCACAATTAGTAATAGATGAAAGTGATGTAAAGGAGGACGTCAGTGAACATGACATTATAAGCAGTGCAGTTGAAGTTATTGTTGATGGAAAGGTGTTCTGTGATTCTAATGCAGAAGGGTCTAGTAGGAATTTCGCACGATTGTCTGGAACTGATAGTAAGGAAGAAAATGAAATGAAGGTTATAGAAATATATGACGATTATACTAAGTATGAAGTTAAGGATGAAGTCGTTCAAAGTAATTGAACAGAAGTACCTGAGTGTCCAAACGGTGTGCTTTGTGTAGAAAATGAGTCGAAAAACGAAGTGGCTGAAACATCTAGTGATAATCTGCTGCACTGTCTAAAAGTTGCTTTCCTGCTCGAATCTGATGACGAAAATGAAATCAGTGATAGTTCAGATGGTGGAGGGTATATGGATACAGATAAGAACGAATATACTAACTTTCCCTATTGTTCGAAACTCGCATACTTAAGTGAATCTGGTGGTGAGGAAGAGAGTACTGATGACTCTAGCGAAGATGAATTTTTAGATGTAAACGAAAGTGAATATAATTTTACTGAAAGAGGGTACGAAAAAATTAGTGACATTTTTCCAAAGCAAGATACAGAAAGTAGAACTGGGCCAAAACCGAAGGAATTATTCAGTAATGTAACACAGGTGCATAATTTGCAGGAACCTCCAGATGATATTATACTGGGGCAAGCCTTAATAAATGTTTTGAAAGAGTGTGAATTACAGGAACAAAAAGGACCATCTGATAAAATAATAGCAGGACAGGAGATGTTGTATCTTGCTAAAGACTTTGAAATTTCAAAACCTAAAAAGCCACCTGATGAAACAAAACGTTGGCAAGATCTGGATAGGTTAGTGAAAGATGTAGAAAATAGGAGGCCTAAAAAACCACCAGACTTAGTAACTATTTTATGATCCATAAAATACTGCCATGTTAATAAAGAGACTGGGGGCTGGATGTATGTATATATATTGTTAAAGTAATCCATGTCTTTATTATTATTGTATCTGAGTGTTACCTGAAGGTGAATTATTGTTTTGTTGATCCTGAGACCTGGGGGGGGGGGGGGGGTTGCTTATTTATTGTACTGTACTGTATGACTCTGCTTATGAGCTGTTTCAATTTTAATTGGATACTCATTGTTGCCAGTCTAATTATGAAGATAAAGCCATATAGTATGAGAAACATGAAAACTTTATGTATGAATATGCTTATGGTAACTTAAAGAAAGTGCAAAGAACTCCTCAAGATAAAAATTAATTTCTAATATACTTAAAAAACCCGAAAAGTCTTATGTTTGCATTATGTGGTTTACTTAAAGATACATGTCCTCAAATGAGGGTTGTTAAACCCTCAGGGGACATGCACTCTTTGCATTATCAGGTGCCTGACGAGCACCAGGGACCTGAGTCGTTGCCAGTACTACTTCCGTTTCTTTTCCTGCTGCCAACCTTCCTCTTCATCATTCAGAACTTTTACTATTTTCTTTCCTTCTTCTCTATCAGAATAAACTGAAAAGTGTTGACATAATGTAAGATACTGTGTACTGTTTGTGGACAAGTAAATGAATAATTAAATTGGGTACACTAGAAAATGACCAAGAATAATGAAAGTATAGTGGGTATTGTAAAGGAAAAATGTAATGGGAAAGTAATTGGAAAGAGAAATATGTATGAGAAAAGGTAAGAATACTGAAAACAAGGTAAATGAATACTATAATATGACTGAATGTAAATGTCTTTTTTTGAAAATATGGGCAAATATGGTGTTGAAAAACTGTATGTGTGTTTAAATCTGAGGAGATAAACCTGACTAATGTATGTGAAAATAGGTATGAGAGGCATGTGTCTAGTACCACAAAAGGTAGGGAGAAATCACTTGCAATAGGATTTAAAGTTATTGTTCTGATTTTGACATATCTGGTGACCTAAATGTGTGAAAAAATAAGAAAGTGGGGAGAAAAACCACAAATCTCGGATTCTCAAATAACTACTGAACATTGTCATTATACCAAAAACGACATTTAAATTTTTCTTGATTAATGTATATGTTACCTGATGTCATTTGAAAAGAAATGGTTTTGTTGCCAGTGTCTAATTACTGTTCTGAAGTTACACGTTTTATGTTTTATACCATTAATGCAAATTTTACCAAAGATGTGACATAATGATGAAAAACTCATAGATGATGACAATAAACTGCTGAAAAATATGTTGTTGGGCAGCAAAACAAGACAAAAGAATAAAAATGTTGTGGTCCTGAAGTTGAGGGCTACCAAATATGCTATGTGAGCAGTAGCAAGGAGCAGATAAGTGGTCATGAACTGCCAAACCTAGAGGATGGGGCAGCGTGTCAACTTAAAAAATGTGGTTTCTTTAGTGATTTTAATCTAAATTGTGTTTTTGTGCCTAAATGTTTACATACAAAGACTGCCAAACCAGTAATGGGCAGAATGAGTAACATGGACTGCTAGTGCTCAGGCAAGCAGTGAAGTAAGTTAGGTTTATTGGTCAATGAGGTATGAACTGACTATTCTTATTAAAGTCAGTGAAACGTTATTATAAAATATATATGCATTCTTATTCAAATGGCTATAGATGTTTTGTTTTGGACTGCCTTGCTTTAAAAATACAGCAGTGATGATTAAAGATAGGGTCTGAATAGGTTAATGTGTTTATGTGCAACAAACATTTTGGACTGCTATTAATGAAGAGCAGCTTTAAAGTTAATTGTTTTGAGAAAACCTTGAAAAGTTACTTTTGTATTTAAAGAGTCAGTTGGAAAAAGTGCTCATAGCTTTTTTGTGTAAATATTAGTACATATGTGGATGCAAACTGAATTTTTCAATATTTCATTAACTGCTGAACCTTGCAAAATGGACTGTGATCATGAGTATGTTTGGGTGTCTGTGAATATTTACTTTCTTTGAAAATATTGAAAGACTAATTCCTGCTTTGTCAAGTTAATTTGTTCTGTGCTATTGTATGTGTGTTTATTTTCTTTTATTTTATTTGGAGGCTATAACTATTCTACTAATGTGTAGATTAGTTTGTGTACTGTTTGTCTGTTTTTTTTGAACTGTATGTGTATGAAATGAACATGCTTAAAGATAACTTAAGTTAAGATGCAAAATTAGTTTCCTTAAACCAGTCTGAAAATGAAAATTACTGTAAATACCTTATTTTGAAAATCTTTTGGAAGAAATGTATGCAATTTCTTAGTGTATGTACTGTATGTCTGTAATATGTATTTCTTTTGTCCCAACTGAAGTTGGATGGTAAAATTTTTGTTTTTGTACCCAACACCACTTAGGTGTTATAGATGTTTCCTTGAAGTATCCCTTACAGGAAACTTCGACGAAACATGGGGCATGTGTAACACCAGAGCTCTAATGCTCTACTGATTTATTTTGCTTTCGTATCATTTAATATTACATCGTTAAGCTTCTGTAAATATTGTTTGATAGAACGATAACACAAAATTGTTTACTCCTTTCCTTGTTAAAACTTTGATGTCATGATTTGATTCTGTGCGGTATAGTGTATCTGTTATTTAAATTCTTTGTATCAACTGGAGGGAACAAACCCTACTGTACATAATTGTAATTTTGTGTGAATAATTTTTGGTAGAAATGTCAATATGTGCAAATATTCTGTCTTTTTTAAAATGTATGTTAGTTGTTATGTAAATTGCTGATCCTCACCTAGGGTTCTTAGTTAATTTGTATGTAAATGGTGTAGTGGTTCCCCTCGGGAACGGAACTGTGTAGCGCGCGCAAATTGTGGTTGGTCTAGGTGGAACTGATAACCATTCGGGGACGAGCTACCAAACTGTGCACTGCCATGTAAAAGATGCATATTGTGCTGGTTCCGAGAGAGGCTTTTCTGTTACTTTCCAATGCCTCGGATGGATGGATAAATAGCTGGAACTATTCTGGAATTTGTATTTATCATCGCCACCAATAAATGACAGAGTCTAGCAATCCTCTCTGCGAAACCACCTACCAAAATGCAGTTGCCACTACGTTGCGCAATCACTGTAACGTAATACTATAATGATATACAGGGAAGGATCAGCTTAATGGATGTGCTAATGTGCTCAAATATAAGGTAATTTATATCTGAATTTATGTACCTCCCTTGATTTTTCTCCTCATCATAACACCTCTCAGAATCTTCTCCGTTTGAACTAAAGTGATTACCGAGTGTCCTTACTGAAAGTACATTAAAACCCAGTTTGCTAATTAATGCCTCTTGAACTTAGTAAAAAGAAAGTTAAAGTTAATGTGGCAAGAGAGTGAGTTAAAGTAAATGTTGTTTGCTGAAAATAATTTTTCTATTAAAACTGCTTATTAAAGTGCTGTTTACAACCGCAAACTTAAAAGTTCCTAAGACTGAGGCTTATAAAGTTTTTCTTAGTAAATGATCACATTGCTGTCTGTAGTAAGTTCTAAAAGGTGAGTTAGTTTCTTGCAATTTTGCCAACATGGTGTTTCACTCTAGTAAAAGTGGAAAAGTGCAGTTGTGAAACTTTATATACTCATGTTTATTAAGTGTATGTCTCTCTTGTGTATAGGAAGTGCATATTTATAATATAACAGGATCCACAGTTTGTCTATTGTATTAATGCTGGGTAACAAGTTATGGGAAGACCACTGATTGTAAAAACCATAATTCCTTTATTCAAATGATAATGAGAAGCAACCTGTGAGGGGATTCCTGTTAACTTTCATTTTAAATAGTAAAGTATTTAACTGAGAGAGATTCACATATGTACAATATATGATCCTGCAGTGAATGTTAATAGTAATGATATAAATACCATTCAGTTTGAACAAGGCCTGAAAGTAATAGTGTGTTTCGGTATCTGTTATAAATTTGCAAATAGTTTGTACTGCTCGAGTTGTTAGCTTCAATCTTAACGTAAACATACGTATGTGTCAGGGTTTATTGCACTCGCGTGCGGCCAAGTATAGGTTGTGTTTATCCATTAGAGCTACTAATAACTATATTCTTGAACGAGAATGTTAATCATTCTCTTGCCTAGTTAGGCTGGCGACCGTTTTCTTTATCAGTTAAACAGTGCAGATAGGCAAAATTTTGTTTGTTACTGTTCAAATATTTACGCAATTCTGATTATCATTTCCGATAAGCCACCTCAGTTAGGTACAACACGGTCAACGTAACAAAATTCCTCTGAGAAGGTAACACTGCTCTGCTGCTTTATACCATTGTTACTCTAACAAAATAATTCTGTTTTGCAAATTGCCTCCAGTTTCGAGGTTATGGTATAGGAGTAGCAGACAGGAGTGTTATATGTCTTAACTTCAAATACAGTTCAGGCAGACTCTAAGAGCGGAGAAGAGAAACCTGGAGGATGAAGGGTATCAGTACAGAGAATTTTAAAAATGAGGTAAGTTTATTACATGTAGAAGAATGAGAAGAAAATATTTGATTCTCATTTTCTCTGTTTAAATTTTTTATGTAATTAGAAGCCTTTTCTCTAAACGTATTTGCGCTAATGCTATGAAATTTTCGGGAACTGTTCGCAACATGTCGCTGTCTCCCTGAAACTAAATTATACGTGATCCTGCAATCACATTTTGATTTTTAGATGACTGTATGTAGAAAAAAAAGTTAGTTTTGGATGTGGAAAATTAAAAACTCTGTCAATGATACAATTTGTACCATAAATTAATAACTGTATTTCAGTGGTCTTATAACCTTCTCACGACACTGAAATAACATTTTCTGATAAATTGCATGAATAAAATTTGAGTTATGGCTTTTTATAAAAAAAGTCAATTAAAAAATTAAAAATTCAAATTTCTGGCAAAATATTAATTCTGCATATTTTATTGTACTTTTCCGTTAAAACACAGCTCTTTCGCTTTACACAAGCAAAATTTTAGGTTCTGTACATTATTAAATATGGCTTTAATGGTTTTTTAAATAAATGTTTACATTTTCATCCGATCGCCCCTTAACGCACGAGACATTGTTAAAAGGCATTATTGTCTCATCAGTGCTGTTCCAATCCTTACACCATGTATTTCTTGTTCGTTACTGTCGGCATAGTTATTAAAATAATGCTGAGTGCTTTTTCCATTTTCTACGATAAGGTAATATTTGAAATCAATGCAAATTATGCGAACAAAAACTACTCCACTTTAAAAAGTAGAAACTTTAGCCCTGGTGATATGGTTCACTGATATTAAGCCATTTGCGTTCGGTTATTAGTAAAAAACAAAAATAGCCTGATATAACTGAGCCAAACCAAAAACTGGAAAATACCGGTTATTCAGAACAAAAATACTGATATAGGTTTTAACTGGTCTGTTCTTTTCATCCCTATGTCGCACATAATGCACAGGGAAGTAAATGTGCTTGCGTCGGAGGTAAGTCTGAGCAAGAGTTTCAACTGCATTATGTGTCTAAGAATAAGACATTGCAAGTGGTGAGCCAGTAAGTCAGCAAGAATTCCCATCTGTGTTATTAATTATTTAGTCATATGTAATGTGTTGGCATGCCAGACAGGACTGTGTCAGATCAATAAGTCCTCTGAGAGCGCACATGTGAAATGAGTGACTTCCATGATTTGTTGAGCTGGAAACCGTCGTCTGTGTTGAGCAGGTTGTTTGCTAATTTTACACACATCAAAAAACGTTTTGCATCACCCCGCTTCCCAAAACTCCTGTCTGTGGATATTGTGTCACAGACACAGTATCTTAGACTGTTCAGAGATGTCACTAAAACCACCCAAAGATGTAAACAACCATGCATTGGCAGCGTCTATTAGACGGAGGGGGTCCGGCAGCCGATCAGTTCCAGTCATTCTGCCAGGAAGGAGGTACATGGCTCGTGTTGTCTGTAGTTCAACCATGCCTAGACGGCGAATACCGAGGTGTGATGGCGTCCGCATTGTTACTTTGTGCCAGGAAGGGCTCTGAACAAGGGAAGTGTCCAGGCGTCTCGAAGTGAACCAAAGCGATGTTGTTAGGACATGGAGGAGATACAGAGAGACAGGAACTGTCGATGACATGCCTCGCTCAGTCCGTCCCAGGGCTACTACTACAGTGGATGACCACTATCTACGGATTATGGCACTGAAGAGCCCTGACAGCAACGCCAACATGTTGAATGATGCTTTCCGTGCAGCCATAGGAAGTCGTATTACGATTCAAACTGTGCGCAATAGGCTGCATGATGTTCAATTTCACTCCCAACGTCCATGGCGAGGCCCATCTTAGAACCACGACACCATGCAGCGCGGTACAGATGAGCCCAACAGCATGCCTAATGGGCCGCTCAGGATTGGCATCAAATTCTCTTCACCGACAAGTATCGCATATGCCTTCAACCAGACAGTCGTCAGATGCGTGGTTGGAGGCAACACGGTCAGGCTGAACGCCTTAGACACACTGTCCAGCGAGTGCAGCAAGGTGGAGGTTCCCTGCTGTTTTGGGATGGCATTATGTGAGGCCGACGTACAACGCTGGTGGTCATGGAAGGCGCCGTAGCGGCTGTGCGATACGTGAATGCCATCCTCCGACCGGCAGTGCAACCATATCTGCAATATATGGGCGAGGCATTCGTCTTCATGCACGGGAATTCACGTCCCCATCGTGCACATACTGTGAATGACTTCCTTCAGGATAACGACATCGCTCGACTAGAGTGTGCAGCATGTTCTCCAGACATGAAGCCTATCGGACATGTCTCGGATAGATTGAAAAGGGCTGTTTATGGACGAAGTGACCCACCAACCACTCTGAGGGATCTACGCCGAATCGCCGTTGAGGAGGGGGACAACAGTGTGTTGATTAATTTGTGAACAGTTTGCCACGACGAATACAGGCATACATCGATGCAAGAGGACATGCTGCTGGATATCAGACGTACCAGTGTTTACAGAAATCTGGACCACCACCTCTGATTGTCTCCCTGTATGGTGGTACAATATGCAATGTGCGATTTTCATGAGCAATAAAAAGGGCGGAAGTGATGATTATGTCGATCTCTATTTCAATTTTCTGTACAGCTACCGGAACTCTCGGAACCGAGGTGAAATGGTTCAAATGACTCTGAGCACTATGGGATTTAACTTCTGAGGTTATCAGTCCCCTATAACTTAGAACTACTTAAACCTAACTAACCTAAGGACATCACACACATCCATGCCCGATGCAGGATTCGAACCTGCGACCGTAGCGGTCGCGCGGTTCCAGACTGTAGCGCCTAGAACGACTCGGCCGCCACGGCCAGCAACCGAGCTGATGTAAAACTTTTTTTGATATGTGTATTCCCCAAGCTTTCGAAAACACTGAATCTCAACAGGATGAGGAAGTGGCCATCAGTCTGAATTTCTAAAAAGTTCAGCCTGGAAAACTCAGCTTTCTTATGTAAGAATCTGCGAATGTTATACTAAAGAGTTCTCCTTTCTTCAGGTTGTCCTCTAAGTTGACTAATAAAGTAAAAGCCAAGGACTGATGTCAGCAAATCAAAAAACTTACACTTATCCGTAGAACGTGGTCCATTGCTGGCGCCCCGTCCGTATTCTAACGTTACCAAGAAACAAGAGGTTGCAGCTGTAGCAGTCTATTGCTCACTGAGCAAAGACTGAGTGATACATCGTAGTGCAGTCGCCCACAGTGTTTTGTTTCCATTTAGCTGTAATAACAGGACAGCAGCGTGATGGAGAAGAGTCTGTACTGAGGAGAAGGGGTGGGGGTGGGCATGCGGTGGGGTTGGGAGGTGGGGATCTTCAACCAATTACGGCGGCCGCCTACGCCAGCTGGCTGTCCGAAAAGCCCGCTGCTCTTACCACAGCTGCCGTTCGTATCTGTGCCGCCAGACGGCGGCAAAAGCAGCGAGCCCAGTAATGAAACCGGCCCCTAAAAAGCGCCACCTACATAAATCACACACTTACACCACTTTGCACCATAATTACATGATTCCTGCACAGATGTTAGTAACGACTGCCAGAGGATAGTTTCCAATATTAAGGATTGTTGCGCTGCTGGGGCAGGGTTTAAGTATATGTGTTTGAAGAAGACTTTGTCTCTCTAAAGTAATTTTGGTACTGCTCATCTATCCAACTGACTCCCGAGCCCAATGTGGAATTTGCAAACTCTTAAGAGATTACACAAACCGCGAAAGGACTTAAGTTTCAGAATTATAGTTAGAAATAGAGACATTCGAGTAACATTTAATACATAGAGAACAAGTAACTCTATACATAGGAAAACAACAATTTCATTAGTAATAGTCTTTCAGTTGTATGCGAACAGAGCTGAATCACTGCACAAATATTCGTTGATATTGGTACTAATTAATGCTAATTAATGACAGGCTGTATGATAACAAGAGACGTTGGCCGATATATCATTCAGAGACCACTGGTGCTGTGTGGAGACCTTAAGACTTGTGTAAATTTAGCATGCTGTACAGACATTAGTAGAACGACGTGCTGATAATATTGACATGGAAAATACTGTTAAATTTTAATCACCGTTTGCAAGACAATGTTCTTCACAATTGTTGCATATATTTCAAATTCGTCTGTGCAGCTACTTAAAAATCGTATTTACTTTACCATACGAACGTCGTATAATTCACTTTCAAAATATAGTACTGGCCATTAAAATTGCTACACCACGAAGATGACGTGCTACAGATCCGAAATTTAACCGACAGGAAGAAGATGCTGTGACATGCAAATGATTAGCTTTTCAGAGCATTCACACAAGGTCGACGCCGGTGGCGTCACATACAACGTGCAGACATGAGGAAAGTTTCCAACCGATTTCTCATACACAAACAACAGTTGACCGGGGTTGCCTTGTTAAACGTTGCTGTGATGCCTCGTGTAAGGAGGAGAAATGCGTACCATAACGTTTCCGACTTTGATAGAGGTCGGAATGTAGACTATCGCGACTGCGGTTTATCGTATCGCAACATTGCTGCTCGCGTTGGACGAGTTCCAATGACTGTTAGCTGAATACGGAATAGGTGGGTTCTGGAGGATAACACGGAACGCCGTGCTGGATCCCAACGGCCTCGTATCACTAGCAGTCGAGATGACAGGCATCTTATCCGATTGGCTGTAACGGATCGTGCAGCCACGTCACGACCCCTGAGTCAACAGATGGGGACGATTGCAAGACAACAACCATCTGCACGAACAGTTCGACGACGTTTGCAGCAGCATGGACTATCAGCTCGGAGACCATGGCTGCGGTTACCCTTGACGCTGCATCACAGACAGGAGCGCCTGCGATGGTGTACTCAACGACGAACGTGGGTGCACGAATGGCAAAACGTCATTTTCTCGGATGAATCTAGGTTCTGTTTACAGCATCATGATAGTCGCATCCGTATTTGGCAACTTTGCGGTGAACGACATTGGAAGCATGTATTCGTCATCGCCATACTGGCGTATCACCCGGCGTGATGGTATGGGGTGCCATTGGTTAAACGTCTCGGCCACCTCATGTTCGTATTGACGGCACTTTGAACAGTGGACGTTACATTTCAGATGTGTTACAACCGGTGGCTCTACCCTTCATTGGATCCCCGTGAAACCCTACATTTCAGCAGGTTAATGAACGACCGCATGTTGCAGGTTCTGTACGGGCCTTTCTGGATACAGAAAATGTTCGACTGCTGCCCTGGCCAGCACATTCTGCAGATCTCTCACGAATTGAAAACGTCTGGTCAATGGTGGTCGAACAACTGGCACGTCACAATACGCCAGTCACTACTCTTGATGAACTGTGCTATTGTGTTGAAAGTGCATGGGCAGCTGTACCTGTACACGCCATCCAAGCTCTGTTTGACTCAATGCCCAGGCGTATCAAGGCCGTTATTACGGCCAGAGGTGGTTGTTCTGGGTACTGATTTCTCAAGATATATGAACCCAAACTGCGTGAAAATGTAATCACATGTCTGTTGTAGTATAATGTAACTGTCCAATGAATAGCCGTTTATCATCTGCATACCTTCTTGGTGTAGGAATTTTAATGGCCAGTAGTGTAGTAAGAGATGTGGAATCAAATATATTGACACTTTTAGCATGTGAACCGTTCAGCGACTGATAGATCTCCAGTAGAACATCTTTGTCCTACCAGGGCGTGGCTCACACGCAGAACTGAGGTTCTAGTTGTGTAATACACTCCTGGAAATGGAAAAAAGAACACATTGACACCGGTGTGTCAGACCCACCATACTTGCTCCGGACACTGCGAGAGGGCTGTACAAGCAATGATCACACGCACGGCACAGCGGACACACCAGGAACCGCGGTGTTGGCCGTCGAATGGCGCTAGCTGCGCAGCATTTGTGCACCGCCGCCATCAGTGTCAGCCAGTTTGCCGTGGCATGCGGAGCTCCATCGCAGTCTATAACACTGGAAGCATGCCGCGACAGCGTGGACGTGAACCGTATGTGCAGTTGACGGACTTTGAGCGAGGGCGTATAGTGGGCATGCGGGAGGCCGGGTGGACGTACCGCCGAATTGCTCAACACGTGGGGCGTGAGGTCTCCACAGTACATCGATGTTGTCGCCAGTGGTCGGCGGAAGGTGCACGTGCCCGTCGACCTGGGACCGGACCGCAGCGACGCACGGATGCACGCCAAGACCGTAGGATCCTACGCAGTGCCGTAGGGGACCGCACCGCCACTTCCCAGCAAATTAGGGACACTGTTGCCCCTGGGGTATCGGCGAGGACCATTCGCAACCGTCTCCATGAAGCTGGGCTACGGTCCCGCACACCGTTAGGCCGTCTTCCGCTCACGCCCCAACATCGTGCAGCCCGCCTCCAGTGGTGTCGCGACAGGCGTGAATGGAGGGACGAATGGAGACGTGTCGTCTTCAGCGATGAGAGTCGCTTCTGCCTTGGTGCCAATGATGGTCGTATGCGTGTTTGGCGCCGTGCAGGTGAGCGCCACAATCAGGACTGCATACGGCCGAGGCACACAGGGCCAACACCCGGCATCATGGTGTGGGGAGCGATCTCCTACACTGGCCGTACACCACTGGTGATCGTCGAGGGGACACTGAATAGTGCACGGTACATCCAAACCGTCACCGAACCCATCGTTCTACCATTCCTAGACCGGCAAGGGAACTTGCTGTTCCAACAGGACAATGCACGTCCGCATGTATCCCGTGCCACCCAACGTGCTCTAGAAGGTGTAAGTCAACTACCCTGGCCAGCAAGATCTCCGGATCTGTCCCCCATTGAGCATGTTTGGGACTGGATGAAGCGTCGTCTCACGCGGTCTGCACGTCCAGCACGAACGCTGGTCCAACTGAGGCGCCAGGTGGAAATGGCATGGCAAGCCGTTCCACAGGACTACATCCAGCATCTCTACGATCGTCTCCATGGGAGAATAGCAGCCTGCATTGCTGCGAAAGGTGGATATACACTGTACTAGCGCCGACATTGTGCATGCTCTGTTGCCTGTGTCTACGTGCCTGTGGTTCTGTCAGTGTGATCATGTGATGTATCTGACCCCAGGAATGTGTCAACAAAGTTTCCCCTTCCTGGGACAATGAATTCACGGTGTTCTTATTTCAATTTCCAGGAGTGTAGTTAGACCGGGAAGGAGTAACAGTTCTCTTGGTATGAGGCGGCCTGGTTGGAACCTGGTGTCAAGGCGAGTTGTGCGCCGACGGTTGAAGGCTGGAACAGCTTCGACATTTAACAGTCACCGGCCCTGATCATAACAGCGACAGCAGGAAGCGACGCTCTGACTGGTTTCGTGATTTATTACTTCGGTACCGGCCTGCTGGAAACCTCGGGACATGTGGGGCACGTACCGAGGGAAAGAGGATGTTGGGGTGGGGGGATTCAGTGACTGATCCCACCTGGAGGCGCACTGCCGCTGTGTTGAAGTTGTACATCGGCTCCTCGGTATCCTTTCTGAATCGTTGTACGGATATATCTCCTAAGCTTCCACTTTGTTTTGTCGCATGCAAGTGAGCCGACCAGCAGCAGTAACCACAGCTATAAATGCCATTTCCTGCACTAGTACTGCGGCCGTTTATTTCGGTAGTGTCCTGGTTGTTAGAGGTTCACGTCCGGCTCCGTATCGGACTTCTGGTTGTTGATCCCAATTCTGTCTTGAGGCAGGAAAGTTGCGTGTGCACTCCCACAAAACTACTGAATCTATTTCTTTTATTTAAAGCTCCAAATTGAGTGTAGTTACTAAGTTCGGTTTCAATTTCTTAGTTGGCTGCTGTAAGGTGTCGGATTTGTAGCGGCGATGATTTATGTCTTAAGCGATTGAGCCGTGCAGTGCTCCATTTATTGTTTGTCATTTTCTGTTACACTACTGCCGCCTCCTTTTCTTTTCCATTTACTGGCGTCACTAAGTTCCTGCCTTACTTGCCCGTGAGCGGCAGCAGCATTACGTATCGATAAGTGCACTGTCGTACCATCTCTGCAGCGACCGATAGTATTTCCGGGTCGTCGTGTGTCTGGCAGTCAGTTGGGGACGAACCATCAGTGCAGTCGGGACGCAGCAGCAGTGAAGTCGGTGAGGCGCCGATAGCCAGTGCTCCCCGGCAGCTGGTGACTCGCATGCACTGTCCGACGGAAGGAGATTGGAGCAGGACGACCGTTGGTTGGTCGTTTGATTGGTCGCCTCATCGGCCGACGTATATTTGCTCCTTTCACTGTTTCCGGGCCTGGGGAGTCAATTGGTTAGCGTGGAGCAGCGAGAAATTCTCCGCGGGACGTAGTTTGGCTGGGGCTATTCCCATTGCTATCAGGTCCGTGGCCACCGAAAGTAGACTCGAAAGTTGAGTTTTGATTTAATCTACCAGTAAGTCAGGTCTGTTCACATTGAGTCGTTTGGAGTTCGTTGTCGGCTGTCGGGATATTCCCGTGAGTAACAACGTGGTTTACAAGTTGGGAAATTCTAACCACCCTCCGGTGGAGTTTCACTGTACCTGATTATTTGAATTGAAGAGTAGCTACCAGCAGAATCTTCTGCCTTGTGGCCGTTAACGTTCCATTTACCTGCCCTGGCCGTTGACGTATATTTCAAGCATTGTGTTGTTGCTGTTTTGACTGCTCCGTGTATGATTGGTAGTGGGCACAAATATCTTCTACGTTGTTCCGTTTGGCTCTCTGTTGTGCCCTGATTGGGTGAAGTGGAAGTTATCTTGTCGGTGGGTCCATTGACTGTAGGTCGGTTGGGTTGTCATCAGATCGTGAATGGTTGGCCCGACTGCCTGTCTCACCTAAGGGAACGTTAGTGTTTGAATTCCAGGCCGACCCTCGACATCTGAGCACCCTTGGGTGTACTGCCTCTTTTTATTTCTTCTTGTTGTTCGTACTTGTATGGCTTTCGAGCAGATTTTTTAAAATTAAGTTTGTTTTGCCCTTAAGGCGTAAGATTCTTCAGGCCTTCAGCCTCATTTAAAGAACTGTTTCACGTAAGTCCTTTCGTATTTTAAAAGTTTTACTGTTGTTGAATTTTAAGCGTTGTGCCTTCAGCCGATTTTGAGTTTGAGTTGTTTTCCTTCAGCCTGAATTAAAATAGTTTCACTTAAGGCCTTTGGTATTTTAAAAAAATAATGTTATGGAGATTTAAGTGTTAGGCCTTCAACATTTCTCCGCCTCGTGATGACTGGGTGTTGTGTGATGTCCTTAGGTTAGTTAGGTTTAAGTAGTTCTACGTTCTAGGGGACTGATGACCATATATGTCAAGTCCCATAGTGCTCAGAGCCATTTTTCTTTTTTTTGCCTTCAACAGATTTGAATTTAACTTGTTTGATTTTCAAGTGTCCGATTCTTTGGGCCTTCGGAATAGCTAAGGAACTGTTTTAAGATAAGGCTTTGCCTTGTAATTTCTCTTTTGGTTGAGTTTTGCCTAATTAAGAAATGTTTTACGTAAGGCCTTTCTTTTTTTTAATTTAATGTTGTTTAGCCTTATATATTGGGCTTTCAGCCTATTTTGTATTCAAATTGTTTGCTCTAAAAATCTAAGATTCTTTGTGCCTTGAGCCTAAATAAAGAACTGTTGTAAGATAAGGCTTGCCTTTTAAATTTCTGATTATGCTTGCTTTTTGAGTTATTGGCCTTCAGCCGTTTTTAAATAAAAGTGGATATCAGCCAGTAATTGAGTCCCAAATCTTAGAGCTGCGTGTTTAAAAAAAAAAACAAATTTCTTTCGGGCTTTTGTAATGTTTGATCAAATAATAAAGTTGTATGTTCGAATGTAACTGACAGCCCCTTACATTGCCCCCTTTCCACAATTAAAAATACCTGTCCAGTCCTGCGGGTTGAGCGGAGCGTCTCAGCGATAAGTGGGTTTCATGTACCACATGCTGCATGTTATATCACTGGAGCGGACAATTTCATTTATTGTCTTATTGGCCGGTTTTACTATCAATATTGAGTGCTTTTGTTTTTTTTTATTGTCTCGAAGGGTGGAGTCTCTTTATCTTAATTACAGGTATTGAGTCTCTCTTCTCTCTAAATGAAGATTTTATTTTGTGTTTGTAACTACTATCTTATAAATGACTGAAATTTTTTTCCGAAAGGTTAGGGTCTGTCTGCTGTTAGGGGTTCGTTAGCCAACTGAACGCGTTAGCTGGGAGTTTAGTTTTCCGTCCCGAGTGCGTGGTGGTTACTCGTTTACCTCTCGCCCACGTGGCGCGAGGTTGGTAGTCGAACTTCGTGCTCGGTAACTGTATTTGGAACTGCGTTTAGATTTTGGGCCCCTTACAGGTTTCATTGATTTGACACAGTTAACATATTGAAAAAAATTATGTTCTTGGTTTTGTTGTTGCTGTAATTTTGTCTGTCGTGTAGCAGCGTTCGGTCTATAGTAAATGCCTGGCCCATTTCCTGTACTAAATTCTGTACTTACGTGTTCATCAGGCTACCAGTTGTGTTTCTTTTTTGTGGGACCTGGGTGACATCTGCCTGGCTGATAGAGCAGGCGCAGAGTCTGGAAGCGGAGTCAAGTCCGCGGCCAGAGGGGTGCAGGTGGTCCTGCACCATTTAATCTTTCCGAGCCCACTATGCATTGCGAAGACAGATTGTGTAGCAAGTCGATGTACGTATCTGTGTCTTAATCATTGCGCTCCTACTGCAGTTCTCCTTTTAATTTCTTTCTTTATTTCTAGCTCATGTACAATGTAGAAGTGGTAACTGGCTAACATTTGAGCCATTGTTGTGCATCTCCGTTTCTTACTGCAATGTCTAGAAGTAGCAAACCTAATATCACGAGCAGCACCTCCGTCGACGTTGTTCTACACGCATCCATCAGGCGCAGTGATACGCTCTTCTGTGATCTCCGTAGAGCCCTTGCTACCCTTAAATTTCTGGCTCTACGGGTCCAAACGCTCAACCCGTAGCCCATAATAGCGAGTAAGATTGCGTTGTGGCACGATTTTATTGCACTTAGTGGCATCTGAAAACTTCTTTGGTCAATTGCTGCTCTTTTATTTCGGATTTTAATGCGTTTCTGGCAGACGATTTCTACATTTGCATGAAAGTTTTTCTTTTAGTTGACTGTAATTCCAAGGTATCTAATATACTGCTTTTGTTTCCACAAGTTGGTCATTTATTCAAGTTGTGGGATTTCTCGTTCTTGATAATGTTCCTTTCAGGAACATATAAACTATTTTGTGCGCTGCTATCGTTTGCTTCCTACGTACCAGATACTTTGTTTTTAAAGAACTATCCTATGACTCTACGACAACATCCCAGAACTGTAAACCAGAAACAGAGCCTTATGGTCAGTCTTTTGTGATGTCTTTTACGATTTTATTTCCAGTTCATTCTAATTGCACCTGTCTGTCGCTCTAACAATTTAATACACTGTTTAGAGATACCTGGGTCAGTTCATCTGTCTCAGTCTTTCGAAAAGTGCAGGCCACCACAAATTATCAAACGCCCAATCAATCGTCATGCCTTAACATACTTGGCGTCTGATGTGGTCACAACACTAATTGCGTGATTTACCGCATCCTCGATGTTTTTTCACTTCCCTGAATCCATACTGCAGGGGGCTCATGCTTACTACCTGTCTGTGGTCCCTCAGACGGTGACACAGAACCTCTTCCTGTACTTTGGCTAGAGCATTTACCAAGCAAATCGGCCTATAAGATTTCTGTTCTCTTGGGTCTTAGTCTTCCCCTTTTTTAAGTATAATGATATTCGACATTTTACAACTTCTGGGAACCTGACCCTCCCAAAGACAATTGTTTATTAACACTGTTATATATGGCATAAAAATCCATGCAATTCTACACGCAGGGATCTAAGCAAAGCAAAGGCAGCTGTTCAGCGCACTGTCCGCAACTACATCAATACCTATTCGGAACAAATTTGCACTGGCATACAGGAGTGTTCAATGCTGGCGACATTGATGATGTGTACTGAGGCATCAAACGGTCCATTCCATAGTAGAGTGTACCACTCAAGGAAATAGATGGCAAAGTCATCACAGATCGAAATCGTCAACTGCACCGTTAGGCAGAACATTACTCCAGTCTTCACTCACATCCCATCAACATTATTCTAAACGCAATGGATGAAATTCCTCAGATGACAGCTTACATGGATGCCACGCCTACTATGGAGGAGCTTAAAAGAGCAATTGCATAGCTCAAATGTGGGAAGTGCCCTGGCAAAGACAATGTCTCCACAGAAATTGTAAAACTTAAGCCAGTTTTCCGCTGCTTTTCAACCTCTTACTGAAATGTTGTGCTGGGAGTATTGCGCCGCAAGACAGACGCGGTGCCAATATTGTTACTTTATACAAAGGTTAAGGTTATCGCGGCGTTTGCAACTGTCGCATTGGAATCTCATTCCTGAGTGTACCTCGAAAAACATTTGAAACTGTGGTACTGGGCAGACTTCAGAAGCTTGCCGAGCGCATATACCCTGAGATAAAATGTGGATTTCGTTCCCAAAGAACTATAGTTGACACTCCGGCAATTTCAGGAAGAGCGTCACGAGCAGAAAACCCCTCTGTCCATTGTCTTCATCGACCTAAACAACGCTTTCGACGCATTCAGCAGAGAAGGACTGTATGATAGTGTGTCCTCCAAAACTATTAATGATCAAGGCTTTTCACGAAGATATGGAAGGCGCTGTGGTCTTCGACGGAATCATATATAACCCTTTTGCTGTGAGAAGAGGGGTTCTTCAGGGCTGCGTATTGGTTCCCACTCTGTTCAATATTTTTTTTCTCAGCACTCCTCAAAGTCGCTTTTGGTGAAACTAGCCTGGGCATTCATCTGTATACCAGAGCTGATGGGAAGCTCTACAACTCAGATCCCAGCGCTTCAGAGAGGACTTGCATGTATATAACTTTTTATTTGCTGACGACGTTGCATTTGTATCTCATACTCAAGACGATCGACAAGAGCTTGTGGATAAATTCTCTACTGAATGCAAGCTCTTCTCCATGTCTATAAACGTAAAAAAGACGGTTGTCGTGGCACAAGGATACACAGATCCGCTTATCATCAAACTGTCCGGATCGATGTTGAAGGTAGTCGATAATTCTGCTATCTTGGTTCAATAATGACAGAAGATCTCTCCCTGGATGAAGAGATCAATGCAAGAATAGGAAAGGCTTCCAGCACTTTCGGAAAGTTCCGCATACGAGCATGGGACAACAAACATTGTCGACAATAATACTTGTGTATCAGTCATGTGCGCTGAGTACTCACCTGTATGGAGCTGAGACTTGGACGTCGTATGCCAAGCAGGAACGAAAGCTCAACGCCTTTCGCCTGCGATGCTTACGGAACATCTTGGGAATATCATGGAAGGAACATATGGCAAATAACGTGGTTCTGAAAATTGCAAAACAATAATCACTGCCACACTCAAGCAACGTCACCTGCGTTGGTTAGAACATCTACATGGTATGGACCACTCCCGTCTGCCCCAGCGCACATTACACAGTTAAGTATCAGGACCAAAGAGACCTCGTGGAAGATCCTTACTACGCTTTAGGGATTGCGTTAAGCGGGATGTGTGCGCATTTAATATTGACAGTGACAAGTAGGAACAATTTGCTGACGGTCGCAGCAAATGGAGGAAACTGACTGCAGTTGGAACCATGATGCACGACCAAGTGTGGCTTAATAACTTAGCTGTAAAACGACCGCGCAGACATGAGCTTATGATTAACCCTCCAGCTGGAGCGACTCATATTTGCCTGGCTTGTGGGCGCCAAGTCCGCTCTCGCATTGGACTTCTGAGCCACCAGCGAAAATATCTCCAAGGTACCACCTGAATCTTCCGACAGGTAACACCAGGCCATTATATATATATATGGCACAATTTGGTTCACCAGCTGATGCAACACTTTTGCCATTATTCTGTTTAGTCCTAGCACTTAAATCTTCTTTAACTTCATAGTTTCTAGTCTTACTTCCTCTAGGGCAAATTTAATCACAACACTGTCATTCATTTGCTGCTCTAGTAATTCATAGTTTAGATGCTGATGGTACTTTGTCGCTCCATTGTTATGTCTTCCGGCAACAAAGTTCTGAGTGTTCTGTCGTCATCGTGTCATCAGATCGTCTCAGGGCTGATAATATAGTGGTGATGGAACATCGCCTGCAGCAAGTTTATATGGAAATCCCCAAACATCTGTTGCCATTTGGTCCGTGAGGTACGACTCCCATTTTTGTAATCTTGTTTTCTGTAGTAGCTCTTTATGTTGTTGTATGACTGTCTGATAGAGACTCTGCGTTCTTTGTCTTTCTGTTTCCCCAAAGGATCTTTCGAAGTGTCTCCTCGCCTGCCTTGATCTGAGTGTTAAGAACTGTACTGCGGGACATCAGGATATTTTAACCCCTTCTGACTTCCTAAGAAACGCTGGTATGGCCTTATCTTTCGCCGTCTGGAACGCTTGCACCAATTCGCCTGCTTTAGCGTCAACATACATCGGCTTCCTTGTGATGGTGTATCTTGCAGTCTGGCTTTATAAGTTACCAATTTGCCTTGCACAGATTGTATTGTCACTCAGGCGCGATTTTGTGTCTAAGTCATTATCTGCGTTTATAATTACGAAGTGAATGAGATTATGTCGCAGAGCTCTTCCATTGGGAAATGTTGTCATTGACGTTCGAGTTTGCGAGGGCGGTATCTATATTTGTTACCGCATGTGTGCCATTTTAGAAAGTAGATCTTAGAAGAAAGATTAAGGAAAGGCAAACCTACGTTTCTAGCATTTGTAGACTTAGAGAAAGCTTTTGACAATGTTGACTGGAATACTCTCTTTCAAATTCTAAAGGTGGCAGGGGTAAAATACAGGGAGCGAAAGGCTATTTACAATTTGTACAGAAACCAGATGGCAGTTATAAGAGTCGAGGGACATGAAAGGGAAGCAGTGGTTGGGAAGGGAGTAAGACAGGGTTGTAGCCTCTCCCCGATGTTGTTCAATCTGTATATTGAGCAAGCAGTAAAGGAAACAAAAGAAAAATTCGGAGTAGGTATTAAAATTCATGGAGAAGAAATAAAAACTTTGAGGTTCGCCGATGACATTGTAATTCTGTCAGAGACAGCGAAGGACTTGCAAGAGCAGTTGAATGGAATGGACAGTGTCTTGAAAGGAGGATATAAGATGAACATCAACAAAAGCAAAACAAGGATAATGGAATGTAGTCTAATTAAGTCGGGTGATGCTGAGGGAATTAGATTAGGAAATGAGGCACTTAAAGTAGTAAAGGAGTTTTGCTATTTGGGGAGCAAAATAACTGATGATGGTCGAAGTAGAGAGGATATAAAATGTAGGCTGGCAATGGCAAGGAGAGCGTTTCTGAAGAAGAGAAATTTGTTAACATCCAGTATTGATTTAAGTGTCAGAAAGTCATTTCTGAAAGTATTCGTATGGAGTGTAGCCATGTATGGAAGTGAAACATGGACGATAAATAGTTTGGACAAGAAGAGAATAGAAGCTTTCGAAATGTGGTGCTACAGAAGAATGCTGAAGATTAGATGGGTAGATCACATAACTAATGAGGAAGTATTGAATAGGATTGGGGTGAAGAGACGTTTGTGGCACAACTTGACCAGAAGAAGGGATCGGTTGGTAGGACATGTTCTGAGGCATCAAGGGATCACCAATTTAGTATTGGAGGGCAGCGTGGAGGGTAAAAATCGTAGAGGGAGACCAAGAGATGAATACGCTAAGCAGATTCAGAAGGATGTAGGTTGCAGTAGGTACTGGGAGATGAAAAAGCTTGCACAGGATAGAGTAGCATGGAGAGCTGCATCAAACCAGTCTCAGGACTGAAGACCACAACAACAACAATGGGTTGGGAGGCCTATTCATGACAAGAAGGACAAGTTCTTATATAACGTCCTGAAGGCAGAGTCCTCTTTGATCCGCTACCCTGCTATGCCACAATATTGATTTGTGGTTGTGTCTGTTACGAAAATGTGTATGTCGTGAATACCCGCTATTGTTGTCTTTTTTAAGTTTACTGTACGTGGTTGTATCTCCTGACAGTATGAAAATACTGATCAGTTACGTAAAATATTCCTAAGTCAGTATTTATTTTTATTATCACCACGTGTTCGACACAGAGCTATTGTGTGTCCGCCACTGTTATGTCTTTATCTGGCACCACAATGGCGACCATTGGATGACGACCTAATGCTATGATATATACTGTACCTGGCATGTAGGGCAACGCAGAGTGTTTGGAATATGGCTAGTGAATCTACACTCCTGGAAATTGAAATAAGAACACCGTGAATTCATTGTCCCAGGAAGGGGAAACTTTATTGACACATTCCTGGGGTCAGATACATGACGTGAACACACTGACAGAACCACAGGCACATAGACACAGGCAACAGAGCATGCACAATGTCGGCACTAGTACAGTGTATATCACCTTTCGCAGCAATGCAGGCTGCTATTCTCCCATGGAGACGATCGTAGAGATGCTGGATGTAGTCCTGTGGAACGGCTTGCCATGCCATTTCCACCTGGCGCCTCAGTTGGACCAGCGTTCGTGCTGGACGTGCAGACCGCGTGAGACGACGCTTCATCCAGTCCCAAACATGCTCAATGGGGGACAGATCCGGAGATCTTGCTGGCCAGGGTAGTTGACTTACACCTTCTAGAGCACGTTGGGTGGCACGGGATACATGCGGACGTGCATTGTCCTGTTGGAACAGCAAGTTCCCTTGCCGGTCTAGGAATGGTAGAACGATGGCTTCGATGACGGTTTAGATGTACCGTGCACTATTCAGTGTCCCCTCGACGATCACCAGTGGTGTACGGCCAGTGTAGGAGATCGCTCCCCACACCATGATGCCGGGTGTTGGCCCTGTGTGCCTCGGTCGTATGCAGTCCTGATTGTGGCGCTCACCTGCACGGCGCCAAACACGCATACGATCATCATTGGCACCAAGGCAGAAGCGACTCTCTTCGCTGAAGACGACACGTCTCCATTCGTCACTCCATTCACGCCTGTCGCGACACCACTGGAGGCGGGCTGCACGATGTTGGGACGTGAGCGGAAGACGGCCTAACGGTGTGCGGGACCGTAGCCCAGCTTCATGGAGACGGTTGCGAATAGTCCTCGCCGATACCCCAGGAGCAATAGTGTCCCTAATTTGCTGGGAAGTGGCGGTGCGGTCCCCTACGGCACTGCGTAGGATCTTACGGTCTTGGCGTGCATCCGTGCGTCGCTGCGGTTCGGTCCCAGGTCGACGGGCACGTGCACCTTCCGCCGACCACTGGCGACAACATCGATGTACTGTGGAGACCTCACGCCCCACGTGTTGAGAAATTCGGCGGTACGTCCACCCGGCCTCCCGTATGCCCACTATACGCCCTCGCTCAAAGTCCGTCAACTGCACATACGGTTCACGTCCACGCTGTCGCGGCATGCTACCAGTGTTAAAGCCTGCGATGGAGCTCCGTATGCCACGGCAAACTGGCTGACACTAACGGTGGCGGTGCACAAATGCTGCGCAGCTAGCGCCATTCGACGGCCAACACCGCGGTTCCTGGTGTGTCCGCTGTGCCGTGCGTGTGATCATTGCTTGTACAGCCCTCTGGCAGTGTCCGGAGCAAGTATGGTGGGTCTGACACACCGGTGTCAATGTGTTCTTTTTTCCATTTCCAGGAGTGTATAATATGTGTAGGTCCAACTCCTTTAGCACTTCTCCTAGCTCTTGCGTCACCATAACACTGTGCATCCCATATAATTGGCCGATTTTAACCATCTGTTTCTCTTTCCATTGGCGTTGGGGTTGGATTTGACAATAAGTGAAAGCTAAGGAAATCTATGAGCACATAACTAAGGGGCCAGTCTAACCGACAATCATATACAGTTTGCCCATTTGTCATCACTAATTGCCTGTACAGATGCCCAATAACAAGCGTCTTCTTCCTCACCTTTAATTCCATTTGTGGGCAAGTAGTTAAGACTGAACTGTATATGACCTACTTCTTCCTTGCCACGAAAATTTATGGTAGAGCCTTTTCAATGAATGAGGCTAACTAGGTATCTTATTGCTTTGGTTAACATAAGCATATCCTCCAATTTAGGTAGTCTCATTCCGTTTTTACACATTTTGTAAACTGGGCGTGCGTCCAGCTATAGTCTCCCTCCAATTTGCATGTCATGCCCATCATTGTTTGTATATTTTCCATAATTCCCGTTGCCATCTTTAGCTACTATGACCAATGTATTTTGGTAATGTTCCTCTGTCACCTGCTGCGTGCTATCACACTCCGCTACTACAGCGTGTTGCGTGCAGTCAAATCTTGCATTCATTGCAGTTCCCGAAATTGAGATTATGTCTTTCTTTATGTCTTCCTTGTCCAGAGATGGTCATGCCATCCGTTCCTCATTTTCCTTTCTTCTCATCAATGTCCAGAAACAAACAACATTGCGAGACGTTCCTCAGTCAGTTGTGCCGAATGGGTGCCCTATTGACGGGCGCCAGCGGCTATAATTTCTTTTGTAACGTCCTTAGATGACATTTCCGGTCACAGGTTTCTGTCTTCGATTTGTTCGTCAAGACACTATCTACAACCTCTCAAAGTTGCCGCAACATTTCTGTGATACCCTTTACAGTATTCCTCCATAAGGTTATAGATCCTACACTGATAACCGAGCGAGGTGGCGCAGTGGTCAGCACACTGGACTCGCATTCGGGAGGACGACGGTTCAATCCCGTCTCCGGCCATCCAGATTTAGGTTTTCCGTGATTTCCCTAAATCGTTTCAGGCAAATGCCGGGATGGTTCCTTTGAAAGGGCACGGCCGATTTCCTTCCCAATCCTTTCCTAACCCGAGCTTGCGCTCCGTCTCTAATGACCTCATTGTCGACGGGACGTTAAACACTAACCACCACCACCACCACCACCACCACCACCTACACTGATACTTATATTATAAGTAGGAGACACAGCTTACAATATTTAATACATTCCACAGTTCCACCACAAACATACCGCAGTTTTTAAACATGAGTCTGGAACCGCGCCACCGCTACAGTCACAGGTTTGAATCCTGCCTCGGGCATGGATGTGTGCGATGTCCTTAGGTTAGTTATGTTTAAGTAGTTGTAAGTTCTAGGGGACTGATAACCTCAGATGTTAGGGCCCATTCCGCTCAGAGCCATTTGAATGATTTTTTTTTATTAAAAATGACATCACATAGATATTAACACGTTACACAGAAAGAGGATATAGATCAAATTCAGCGTAGTTTATAAAAGTAGCTTTGTCAGATTGAACGTTCCGACAGTGAAATAAAAGAAAGATCCACAGCGAGCGAGTTTCGTGCAAACACGGCGAAGAATATTAACAGTCGGCAGAAGCAGTGGACGTATGTCAACCGAAAATGCATGTTATCGGATTCTGTCATCGGATGCAGGCTCTCTTACACGTTCGCAGCACATCCGCAGCGTTTGAAGCGAAGACGGAGAGCAGAGAAAGCGGCTGCCAACCGCTCACCGCAGCCGCCAACCGCCATGCGCGCGCGCCCTTTGTCTCGGCGGAAGGCCGCGTTAGACGCCAGCGTGGCTGCCGATGGCCGGGCACAAAGGCTGCGCCGGACAGGCCGGGGACGGCCCGCGTCCCGTCTACCAGAGCTGCCTGCCTCGGCCAGCCGCCGCTTGTCGTAACTGACTGCACGAAATGAGAAAGCGCACGGCCGCGACGTTCTCGTCTGCTGCCACCGTACGTCACAGCACGCGGATAGACCTAAAGCTGTGGCGTTCCTAGCGCCCTTGACAAGAGAATTGAAATGCAGAGAGCCGGCCGCTGTGGCCCAGCGGTTCTAAGCGCTTCAGTCCGGAACCGCGCTGCTGCCACGGTCGCAGGTTCGAATCCGCCCTCGGGCATGGATGTGTGTGATGTCCTTAGGTAAGATAGTGTGTGTGGGGTTGATCTGCTATTCTGCTCAACGGAGTAATCTGAGATGTACCCTTTTACCCTGTGGCTCCTGCAAGATGCAATTTCCACCCCCACACTAGTACAGAAGTCTGACACACGCTCCCAACGTTCTAAAGAGAAATGCCTGAAAAACTTTCAGCAATAAACACCATCTGGAGTCGTCCGCTGCAAGGAAATGACACAAAAATTCACAAAATTTCTTACGTAACTAGTGGGATACTTGGGTACTGGAGTAGCGCTATTTAGTATAAGAAAAACATGAAACTAACGAAAATTATTATTTATTTTGCAAAAAATCTGAGAAATAACAATGGTACTTTTAGTTATGAATTCAACAAGTTATATCCTGGTTCATTTCGGAATGTGAAGTTACCTCTCAAGGATAGGATTTCCTAATGAAATTTCTATACAAAGTTTAAGATTGTTATTGACTTGGCAGAATGGCCGAGAGGCGCACCTACTCAACTTGAATATTTATCCTTTAGAATGTTGCTAGGTACGGTCGAGGTTGTCGCGTGTGAAATGAAGTGTACTGTTGTGGAGGAAATATGGGGCTCGCAATAGCTGTAGTGCACAATACCGTAAGCTGCGATGACTGCTGTCTGCGCCGCTCGCTGCTGACAAAGAAGATAACTCTCTTTCTATCTGGATTGACCTTCGCCAATCAAACTCTCCCTACACCTTGATGAAGTCAAGGATTCCTATTCGCCCCTAGTCTAACTATTGGCGTGGTACACCGGTCAGATAACCAGTCCACCACGATGACACTCAAAAATTCGCTCGCAGGCGTTTAACTACAACTTTGTCCGTTCACACCGCACAATAAGCAATAAGTGTGTCGGCCAACACAGTGAACAATGCTTAATTGCAAGGACTCAATATAGAGTCGCACTTCGATTCGCTCTCGACAGAGGTGCTCTCCCAGTGAAGTATTCAGGAGAGATTTGTTCCTCGCTCCAAGAGCGACAACGGAATGGCGCCTCTTCACACCAGACGTGAAGGGGTATATCTTTCGGTCTCTTGCATTACTCCTTCAACTCAAGGCGTCAGAAATATCGTCTGCCAATCAGCATTGCTCTTCTAAAACTGCAGAATGACGATTCGTTGAAGACGACCAATCCGGAAATCTGTAGTATTGTCAATTGGCTATTGCTGTCTCCCTGTGAAAATCTCTGAAACTGTATACTATGTGTAAAGAATGCGTAGGTTAGACGCTCCCACACAATGTAGTGGAATTTGCTTTTAACCTGAACACGGGGTCGTTCCCCCTTTCACTCGGGCACACACTGTCTGCTCCACGGGTGGCCGAGGTTGACTCGTCCTCTGAAGGGACCCGCCTCCCGGTGTGTGGTCTGCCTCTCTCGAACTAAAAGCTCCAGTGACCGTCGTGTCTGGAATGTATGTGTATATGCCAGCCTTGAGTATTTCAACCCCAGTGCGCAGTTGTTACTTGCATATCGTTTACATGAATTCATACCACATTGACTTTATCTTATCGAGTTCGGGTTCGAATGAAGCGTCTTGAAGTGCGGAATATGATTGTGAGGGCGGAATATGTAAGCAATGAAGGTCAGAAGACCACGATGTCTTACAATATGTCTAAGTAGTTCTATGTCTAGCAGACTGATGCCCTCAGAAAATCCCATAGTGCTTGGAGCCATTTGATTTTGAAATGCAAAGTCGTATTCAACTGTAACGTGAACATTCGTTGCGGATCTGGTAACATCTTACAATAAATCGCAGTCGCTGTAACGTTTGGAATAGTCTTTCTATTATCCCATCTTCTTAAATGAAATTGGACTGCGACTGGTCGAAGACTTAAAGAGAATAGAGGCCAACAGTCTTAACTGTACTCAATAATTTTATTTAACTACCCAGTTTCGCTGCCTAATTGGCACAATCCACAGGCCCCTATAGACATAGCTACGTAAGTCATTTAAGCATTTGGGCTATTACAGGAACCACTAAATCAAAATGGTTTCCATATACTTCTTCTCGGTAGACGTGGCCCCATCCACACTGAAGAGTAAGGGTTGACACAAGCACAAAATGGTTGCAATGGTGCTCAACGGATGCCTAAACCTGCGCTACCCTTAAGCGTAGTATTTAACTTATTGGTTTCCGCTGTAGCGCAGCCTACAGTTAATGCCACTATCCGTTGATGATGAAATTCTGTGTGGCGTATTCTATCCAGGCAGGTTTCACCGAGTGAAGCATTCCTTCTCCACGTTTCCACAGAGCTTCTATGTCGTGGATGCGACCCGCGCCACGCACTCACAGTGCCTTGAGGTGCACGAGACAAATCACGCAACGTTTTGCTCTGCACACCCTCCGAAAAGTTTGTTAGCGGACCCGAATTGTACCTGCGCCTCCTACGCACATGCTACAAAGTTCTGACCAACAAGACGGGTTCAAGTAGCCACTCCTTCTATACCGCTAATCAATACACCCTGCACGAAGCCGACAACTCTCTAAGTGTCCCAAATTCCTGCTTCTGTCTCTATGCCGTCAGTAACTGATCTACATCTACTTGGATACTCTGCAAATCACATTTAACTGCCTGGCAGAGGGTTCATCGAACCACCTCCACAATTCCCTATTATTCCAATTTCATATAACGCGCGGAAAGAATGAACACCTGTGTCTTTCCGTACGAGCTCTGATTTCTCTTATTTTATCTTGGTGATCGTTCCTCCCTACGTAGGTCGGTGTCAACAAAATATTTTCTCATTCAGAGGAGAAAGTTGGTGGTTGGAATTTCGTGAGAAGATTCCGTCGCAGCGCAAAACGCGTTTCTTTTAATGACGTCCAACCCAAATCCTGTATCATTTCTGTGAAACTCTCTCCCATATTTCGCGATAATACAAAACGTGCTGCCTTTATCTGAACTTTTTAAATGCACTCCGTCAGTCCCACCTGGTAAGGATCCCACACCGCGAAGCAGTATTCTAAAAGAGGACGGACAAGCGTAGTGTAGACATTCTCCTTAGTAGGTCTGTTACATTTTCTAAGTGTCCTGCCAATAAAACGCAGTCTTTGGTTAGCCTTCACCACTATATTTTCCATGTGTTCCTTTGAATTTAAGTTGTTCGTAATTGTAATACCTAGGTATGTAGTTCATTTTACGGCTTTTAGATTAGACTGTTTTATCGCGTAACCGAAGTTTAACGAGTTCCTTTTAGCACTCATGTGGATGACCTCGCACTTTTCGTTATTTCGGGTCAACTGCCACCTTTCACACCATTCAGATATCTTTTCTAAATCTTTTTGCAGTTTGTTTTGATCTTCTGATGACTTTATTAGTCGATAAACGACAGCGTCATCTGTAGACAACCTAGGATTGTCTCCCAAATCGTTTATATAGATAAGGAACAGCAAAGGGCCCATAACACTACCCTGGGCAGCGCCAGAAATCACTCATGTTTTACTCGATGACTTTCCGTCAATTACTACGATCTGTATCCTCTCTGACAGGAAATCACAAATCCAGTCACATAACTGAGACGATATTCCATAAGCAATTTCAATACGAGCCGCTTGTGTGGTACCGCGTCAAAAGTCTTCCGGAAATCCAGAAATACGGAATCGATCTGAAATCCCTTGTCAATAGCACCCATCACTTCTTGTGAATAAAGAGCTAATTGTGTTTCACAGGAACGATGTTTTTTAAACCCATGTTGACTGTGTGTCAATAGACCGTTTTCTTCGAGGTAATTCATAATGTTCGAACACAGTATATGTTCCAAAATCCTGCTGCATATCGACGTTAACGACATGGGCCTGTAATTTAGTGGATTACTCCTACTACCTTTCTTGAATATTGGTGTTACCTGTGCAACTTTCCAGTCTTTGGGTACGGATTTTTCGTCGAGCGAACGGTTGTATATGTTTGTTAAGTACGGAGCTAATGCATTAGCATACTCCGAAAGCAACCTAATTGGTATACAGTCTGGACCAGAAGACTTGCTTTTATTAAGTGATTGAAGTTGCTTCACTACTCCGAGGATATTGACTTCTACGTTACTCATGTTGCAGCTGTTCTCGTTTCGAGTTCTGCAATATTTACTTCGTCTTCTTTTGTGAAGACATTTCGTAAGGCTGTGTTTAGTAACTCTGCGTTGGCAGCACTGTCTTCGATAGTATCTCCATTGCTATCGCGCAGAGAAGATATTGATTGTTTCTTGCCGTTAACATACTTTACGTACGACCAGAATCTCTTTCGATTTTCTGCCACATTTCGAGACAAAGTTTCGTTGTGGAAACTGTTATAAGCGTCTCGTATTGAAGTCTGCGCTAAATTTCGAGCGTCTGTAAAAGATCGCCAATCTTGGGTATTTTGAGCCTGTTTAAGTTAGGCATGTTTGTTTCATTGTTTCTGCAACAGTGTTCTAACACGTTTTGTCTATCAAGGAGGATCAGCTCCGACGTTTGTTAATTTATTTCGTGTAAGTCTCTCAATTTCTGCTGATATTATTTCTTTTAATTTAAGCCACATCTGATATACACTTACGTTATTAATTTGGGATGAGTGGAGATTGTCTCTCAGGAAGGCGTCAAGTGAACTTTTATCTGCTTTTTTCAATAGGTATATTTTTCTCTTGTTTTTCGAGGATTTGGGGATTACAATATTCAGTCTCGCTAGGACAACCCTGTGTTCACTAATCCCTGAATCGGTTGTGATGCTCGTTATTAACTCAGAATTATTTGTTGCTAAGAAGTCAAGTGTGCTTTCACAACCGTTTACTATTCGCGTGGGTCCATGAACTAACTGCTCGAAATAATTTTCAGAGAATGCGTTTAGCCCAATTTCGGATGATATTTTATGTCTACCTCAGGAATTGAAAATGTATTTTCGCCAAAATATGGAGGGTAAATAAAAGCACCACCAACTAACCCAAATATTGGCCCGCCCGGTTGGCCGTGTGGTCTAACGCATGGCTTTCCGCCCGGTGGATTTGTGTCGAAGTCTGGTGAACCGGCTAGTCTGTGTATGGTTTTTAGGCGGTTTTCCGTTTGCCACGGCGAATGCGGACTGGTTCCCCTTAATCCGCCTCAGTTACACTATGTCGGCGATTGCTGCGCAAACAAGTTCTCCACGTACGCGTACATCACCACTACTCTACCACGCAAACATAGGGGTTGCACCCGTCTGGTGTGAGACGTTTCACGGGGGTGGGGGTGTCCACCGGGGCCGAGCCGCACAATAACCCTGGGTTCGGCGTGGGGCGGCGGAGGGATGAAGTGGACTGCGGTAGTCGTCGCGGGGTTGTGGACCACTGCGGCTATGGCGGGGACGTAGCCTCTCCGTCGTTTCTAGGTCCCCGGTTAACATACAGTACAATACAAAATGGTTCAAATACCTCTGAGCACTATGGGACTTAACTTCTAATGTCATCAGTCCCTTACAACTTAGAACTACTTAAACCTAACTAACCTAAAGACAGCACACACGCAGGATTCGAACGTGCGACCGTAGCAGTCGTGCGGTTCCAGACTGCAGCGCCTATAACCTTTCGGCCAGCCCGGGCGGCAATACAATACATACAACCTAAATATTGATACACCACGAACACTGGCCACTAATGGCTAATGTATTGTTCCACTTCAACCTTTCACAGATTTTACTCTTAACCTGGTAGCAGCGGCACAGTACTGTGGTTCACTGTTAAAGTTCTGCTATTATACGGTCCTTGAAGAGCCGATGAATATTTTGCTTTATCCAACATATATCGCACAAAAGACAATGAAGCTAAAAGTAGAGAGAATAGAGTTCGTACGTAGGTCTAGCAACAGTCATTCCTTCCAATCGCAAATGCATCTAGGAAGAATGGGAGTGTACAGTATATGTAGATGTGGTTGGATGCAGTGGTTCCTGTCTTAGAAAGTCTTAACACAAGTTGACCATTGGTGTTTACGGTTGTTTTCTGTAGGAAATTTTGTTTCTGTGTAACAGTTTCTACGTGGAAACGTAGCACCCAGTTGGAGACCATTTGCTGAAGAGAACTATAATCGAATTTTAATGTTATTACTCACCCGGAACGGACAAAGTAATCGATAATACTAACATACTGAGGAACTAAAATGCCATGATCACTTCACACCGCCTATTTAAGTGCCGCACAGTGGCGTTACGAATACGTGACGCGACAAAGAAAGTCAATACACGGAGCAGAGATGAACGGGGAAATACTCATGCCACAACACGCGTCGCAAGTGGGTAAATGGACTGACAAAAGGTTCTGGCCCTGCGTCTGGGATCGAGCGTGCCCCAAAGGGAGAAGCTGTTTTGAGGCTCGCATGCTACTGTGGTGAACTAAATTTTCACGCTTTGAGGAGACAGTAGGGGCGATAAGTTTTTCTTGCTAAAAACTTTCTAAAGCCAAGATCGCAAAACATTTCTTTATTTCAAACAACCGACTTCCAGAGGCTTCGCTCTGTCGGAACAGTTGTTTTAATAATAAAGGAATATTTATGTGATCTAGGCTTTAGAAAGTTTTTACGGTGATGAACATCTATGCAAAGTGGCTGAAGCACGGTGATAGCACGGCTAGGCGACAAGGTTTTAGACATCAACGCATCATTTGAGAAAGTGGAGGACGGAGGCTAGCCTATTTTGAAAAGTAGGAGAAGCGATGGTCTGTGGTATTGACCCAACGAAAGACCAGTTTTTTGCCACGCGGGGTACCCATGCGGTTTGAGGCGTCTTGCCACGGCTCGGGCGGCTCCCCCTGTTAGACGTTCGAGTCCTCCCACGGGCATGGGTGTGTGTGTGTGTGTGTTGTCCATAGTGTAAGTTTAAGTTAGACTACGTTATGTGTAAGCCCAGAGACCGATGACCTCAGCAGTTTGGTCCCATTGGAATTTTCAGAAATTAAAGAAAAAAAGACCAGTTTGTCGATACCGTTGCAGTAAAATGTTTGACTTCGATGAAGGCACTACAACCCAAACTCTGCTTGCTCCGCGTCATCTCTCTCAAAGTGGTTTCCTCGAAGTTGTTCTCTAAGATTTGGAAAAAGATGAAAATCTAACGGGGCTAAGTCGGTAACTGTAGGGTGGATGACTTGCAGATGTCATACCGCACGTGTATGGTTTGGCATTGTCATGCTGAAGGATGAGGTGCTAAGTGTGTAGAAGAACTCTTCTAATTCGGAACTAGATTACAGAACGTTGTTTGCCGCGTGGGATTAGCCGAGAGGTCTAAGGCACTGCAGTCATGGACTGTGCGGCTGGCCCCGGCGGAGCTTCGAGTCCTCCCGCGGGCATGGCTGTGTGTGTTTGTCTTTAGGACAATTTAGGTTAAGTAGTGTGTAAGCTTAGGGACTGATGACCTTAGCAGTTAAGTTCCGTAAGATTTCACACACATTTGAACATGAACGTTGCTTCTCACACACTATCATCCTACACACTACAATTTGGAGCCCTCTAGCAAACACACGGCTGCAAATATGTAGAGATCAGGAATAATGTTGTAGAATGTTAATAACATTTGTTTTATTCGAAGAGCTTGAAGTGTTTTGAATAAAACATTTGTAGATATTGATGTTGATAAGTCTTCCGGGTTATGTGGCCGTGGTCCATGGAATACTTATATTCCTAACGACGTTTCGTCCAATACTACGTTGGACATCCTCAGAGGTATGGCTGGTCCTGTTGAGTCCGGCCGATTCAACAGGACCAGCGGTACCTCTGAGGATGTCCAACGTAGTACTGGACGAAATGTTAGGAATAGAAGTATTCGATGGAGCACGGCCATGTAACCCGGAAGAATTATCAACATCAGTACCATCCGGTCGTGAAAGCCTTCAGTGTATGATTTGTAGGTATTATTTTTCAGCACACCCTCGTTGTTTTACGATTATGAGAACACCAAAATTGCAGAAATGAGTTATGTCAGAGGTAAACTGATATTCCCCACTGTTGTAGGTGGGATCCATGAAACAGGACTATTCAGAAAATTATGGTATACTGTTGTCAAATGTAGAAGAAACGAGGTGAAGTCATGAAGTGTGGTGGAAGGATGTTAAAAATTATATTCATGTACGTAGAAATAAATATTGAAAGGTGTCTTTTGACCCCCTCACTTTTCTGTTGTTAATGACATGCCGTTTCCTACAGTAATTTATTTTTCAACAACTTCATTCTACCATACATTTTCCATGATACGCTGCGTAAGGCTGACGGTTCTTTACCAGTCTCCGTTTATTATTACTGGTAAAGTATCCTTTACTTTGGGTCCATATCGCTTCTCTTAAGTTGAAACTGCAACGACGATATGACACCCCAAGTAATGTATTCCCGTGCGTTTTTATCAGGTCGTAGATTTCGTACGTGGTGAACTGTGGTTCACGGAGGCCTACTACGTACATAAATTACACCGTTTCAAATTTATCAGTAATAAAACTATCCGAACTAAGTTTGTAAGAGCAGGAAACACATGTCGACCCTGAAGCCATTCGTATCATACTTCCCTATTGTCAGGAAATGTGTCATGTGAGAAACAACACAATGTTTGAGAGCATAACCATGAGAAATTGTTGACGCTGTAGACGCGAAACTTGCGGACTATTTCTTTCGACTGCCCTGGCCAAGACAGCGATGCCTGCCACTCATTATCATTTGACACGCTTGTTTCTGACAGCGTTCTTTACCAAATTACAATAATAACAGGCAAGATATGAAGCCGCAGTTGCAAGAAATGAGGACAAAATCTCAGCGTGCGACGAACGATTCCACAGGACAGCAAGGTGCCTGTAACTGTTACATAATGCAAGAGTCATGTGTTGTAGCGATAGAGGTGAAAGTGTGGCAACCGCGGGTGGTTGCTGCGTCTACAGGTCTCGACGTATTGGGTGAAACCCATGACGTGCCTTCCTGTTGATGTTCAACCCACTTCCTTCTTATCGGCTGTCAATCGTTAAGTCATTTTGAACAGGTTGTACTATCATAACTAGATGTTTCTTTCGGCAAGAAACATCAGAAAATTTATATTTGAAACGCAGCACTGCATGGATGTGAATCAAGGACTGTAGGGAAGCTGGTAAAGAAGAAAATCGAAGCCTTCGTGGTGCTGTATAAGGATGTTGAAAATTTGATGAATTGACAATACGTATTAGAAGAGAGCAGGTTCTCCGCGGAATCGGCCAGCAGAGGAATATCTCGAATACACTGACAAGAAGATGTGACCGGGTGATAGGGCAGGTATTAATACATCGTATTGTAACTTGCCTGATACTAGAATGAGATGGCACAAAATGTAATGAAAGACAAAGATTGGAAAGTTCCCAACTAATAATTGATGACGGTCGTAGGTGCTACTCCGAGAGGATGACATTTCGCTCTTACCCTGACCTCGTGGACTAACAGCCTTAGGTATTCAACAGGGTGGGGAACTGCTTAGTCGCAGTCCAGTCGCTATTTCCAGGAGGGAACTTTCCCTCTGCCACTGTGTATTAGCCAGCCTCGTACACAGCTTTAATTTGCGAGGAAGTTTCATTATGACGTACTCCCTGCTACAAAGAGAAAGTTTTATAACAGTAACATGCAGGCTCTTTCTGTATCCATATCATACATTCGCTTTTCGGGTAACACTACAAAGCATTGACAGGGCTCTTGAAGAGTGCTGTAAAAGACCACAAAATTGACGTTAATGTCGAATTGATATACTGATATAAGAAAATGACTGTATTAAGTTGGTATCTTGTGGCTGCCAAGTTTGATATATTTTTCTTTTTATATTGTAAGTATTCCATGTATGTCAAGACGGGAAAGGAATTCCAGGATGCGGTTCATTTCATTTAATACCTGTTTTATTCAATCACATAACATTATTATGTATTATAGTACTTTAGGTTTAACACTAACAACCTCTGCTACTTCACTTCGTAACAGCAGAAGTTAACAATGTTCTGAACTAAAAGACGAGGTTTGTACCCTAGAATAAGGAAGCTATAGTGTTTGGGTCGCTCTGATTTTGGTTTGACAGACAAGTTTTCCACGAAATCAGAAATGTGATTAAAATTGTTTACTTTGATAGGTCTCTTTGACAAATGCACTTCATGCTGCAAGTAATATCAGCAGTAGTGTGTGTGTGTGAGCTTTGCAGCGTTATAGAAGCCACTTCTTGTGGTTTGATTAATTTAGTCCTGATATTAATGCGTGGTACTAAGAGCAAACTACGCTCGGGAGTGCCCATATGAGGGCCATGTATAATTTTTTTAATCCTAAAGGGCATTGCAGCAGTAGTGTCATACGTGTTTTGCGCTCGAAATCTTACTTGAGAAATAATAGACTTTTATTCATCATCTGCTTTAAAGCTACTTGTATCTTTTCCGATATAATATTGGCTCCTTGGCATAGTTCATCGTCATGTTCTTCGTTCGGGTGTATTTTCGTTAGGTCAATCATACCATTGTTTTTTAAACCTTGATCGCAATTTATTCAGGATCTTTGTTATTACGAGTAATCGTGCAAAATGTTTTTTTGGTTGTTGTTTCTGGAGTTTAAAATTGTGTATGTGAGATCTGAAGCGTTATAGAGCCATCTCTAATCTACCATGTAAAGCATTTCCAGTGTTTGATATCATTACATTCCAGGACTCTTGATGCGCTGCACTCACTATTTGCTGAGCATAGGTAACTTTTTCGATTAACTGCGCCTTCATTTCCTCGCTATTGTTCTTTAGATTTTGTAATGTAGAGCTCTCGTTTCTAGTTAATTGCATTTGCTATATCTTCATTCCATATTTTGAGATTCATGTTTTACGGTTCGGTATTTATATTATTTTCCGTAAATTTATTTTGCGCATAATACGCTAGTCGCCGTTGAAATAGACTTCTTTCACTGTTTTGTTGCAAAAAGTAGATTCTGAAAACTACATCTTTGGGCATGATACCACGTCATGTTGTACAAAACTGGAGAAACAGAAAACTTCTATATCACCTGACACTAGCTGCGACTGCCTAAACAAATACATTCATATTCGAGTTTACCCTACGTTATATGTTTCTTCCATCTGATAATACCTGGGCTGTCACCAGGGAAACATCTGACAAGTGTCGCCATCTGCATTTACTCTTCCACGTTGTACTAGTCCTAAGAGGTTTCTGTTTTCTATGAGATATTCGTAATAAAAAGTGACATAATAATCGATATATAGTAAATTGAAATGCATTTAAATTTATGAATACCCTTCTTTCCAAATAAACTGTTAGTAATTTTCATTTCGGAGTATATTACTCAGGGACGTAATTCGAGTGCACTTGTGTTTGTTACCTGTTCTCCAAACGTTCCTTTTTTTCTAAATATTGGCAGATTCCATACACGTGCCCCAACGTTTCCAATTATTATCACATGCTCTTCCTGGTTATGGTCTGCTTGCTCTTGGAAGTCTTCACAGAACAGTTTCTTATCTCATTCCTTCTGCAATATCATATAATCCTCTACTTGTAATAGATCCTTTGTCTATCTTTACACTAGAGACTACTGCTCAAATTTTATTGCGTTACTAAAAATCCGGTATCTTCTTTAGATTGCGCTGCTTATGTGCTGTCAGTAGGCACTTTATTCCCATATATCACGTAATGTATTGGCAATTATTAATATTTTTAAGAAGAATGAGTAGATATCTACATCTACATCTACATTAATACTTCGCAAGCCACCCAACGGTGTGTGGCGGAGGGCACTTTACGTGCCACTGTCATTACCTCCCTTTCCTGTTCCAGTCGCGTATGGTTCGCGGGAAGAACGACTGTCTGAAAGCCTCCGTGCGCGCTCTAATCCCTCTAATTTTACATTCGTGATCTCCTCGGGAGGTATAAGTAGGGAAAGCAATATATTCGATACCTCATCCAGAAACGCACCCTCTCGAAAACTGGCGAGCAAGCTGCACCGCGATGCAGAGCGCCTCTCTTGCAGAGTCTGCCACTTGAGTTTGTTAAACATCTCCGTAACGCTATCACGGGTACCAAATAACCCTGTGACGAAACGCGCCGCTCTTCTTTGGATCTTCTCTATCTCCTCCGTCAACCCGAGCTGGTACGGATCCCACACCGATGAGCAATACTCAAGTATAGGTCGAACGAGTGTTTTGTAAGCCACCTCCTTTGTTGATGGACTACATTTTCTAAGGACTCTCCCAATGAATCTCAACCTGGTACCCGCCTTACCAACAATTAATTTTATATCATCATTCCACTTCTAATCGTTCCGCACGCATACTCCCAGATATTTTACAGAAGTAACTGCTACCAGTGATTGTTCCGCTATCATATAATCATACAATAAAGGATCCTTCTTTCTATGTATTCGCAATACATTACATTTGTCTATACTAAGGGTCAGTTGCCACTCCCTGCACCAAATGCCTATCCGCTGCAGATCTTCCTGCATTTCGCTACAATTTTCTAATGCTGCAACTTCTCTGTATACTACCGCATCATCCGCGAAAAGGCGCATGGGACTTCCGACACTATCTACTAGGACATTTATATATATTGTGAAAAGCAACGGTCCCATAACACTCCCCTGTGGCACGCCAGAGGTTACTTTAACGTCTGTAGACGTCTCTCCATTGATAACAAAATGCAGTGTTCTGTTTGCTAAAAACTCTTCAATCCAGCCACACAGCTGGTCTGATATTCCGTAGGCTCTTACTTTGTTTATCAGGCGACAGTGCGAAACTGTATCGAACGCCTTCCGGAAGTCAAGAAAAATAGCATCTATCTGGTAGCCTGTATCTAATATTTTCTGGGTCTCATGAACAAATAAAGCGAGTTGGGTCTCACACGATCGCTGTTTCCGGAATCCATGTTGATTCCTACATAGTACATTCTGGGTTTCCAAAAACGACATGATACTCGAGCAAAAAACATGTTCTAAAATTCTACAACAGATCGACGTCAGAGATATAGGTCTATAGTTTTGCGCATCTGCTCGACGACCCGTCTTGAAGACTGGGACTACCTGTGCTCTTTTCCAATCATTTGGAATCTTCCGTTCCTCTAGAGACTTGCGGTACACGGCTGTTAGAAGGGGAGCAAGTTCTTTCGCGTATTTTGTGTAGAATCGAATTGGTATCCCGTCAGGTCCAGTGGACTTTCCTCTGTTGAGTGATTCCAGTTGCTTTTCTATTCCTTGGACACTTATTTCGATGTCAGCCATTTTTTCGTTTGTGCGAGGATTTAGAGAAGGGACTGCAGAGCGGTCTTCCTCTGTGAAACAGCTTTGGAAAAAGGTGTTTAGTATTTCAGCCTTACGCGTGTCATCCTCTGTTTCAATGCCATCGTCATCCCGGAGTGTCTGGATATGGTGTTTCGAGCCACTTACTGATTTAACGTAAGACCAGAACTTCCGAGGATTTTCTGTCAAGTCGGTGCATAGAATTTTACTTTCAAATTCACTGAACGCTTCACGCATAGCCCTCCTTACGCTAACTTTGACATCGTTTAGCTTATGTTTCTCTGAGAGGTTTTGGCTGCGTTTAAACTTAGAGTGAAGCTCTCTTTGCTTTCGCAGTAGTTTCCTAACTTTGTTGTTGTACCACGGTGGGTTTTTCCCGTCCTTCACAGTTTTACTCGGCACGTACCTGTCTAAAACGCATTTTACGATTGCCTTGAACTTTTTCCATAAACACTCAACATTGTCAGTGTCGGAACAGAAATTTTCGTTTTGATCTGTTAGGTAGTCTGAAATCTGCCTTCTATTACTCTTGCTAAACAGATAAACCTTCCTCCCTTTTTTTATATTCCTACTAACTTCCATATTCAGGGATGCTGCAACGGCCTTATGATCACTGATTCCCTGTTCTGTACATACAGAGTCGAAAAGTTCGGGTCTGTTTGTTATCAGTAGGTCCTAGATGTTATCTCCACGAGTCGGTTCTCTGTTTAATTGCTCGAGGTAATTTTCGGATAGTACACTCAGTATAATGTCACTCGATGCTCTGTCCCTACCACCCGTCCTAAACATCTGAGTGTCCCAGTCTATATCTGGCAAATTGAAATCTCCACCTAAGACTATAACATGCTGAGAAAATTTATGTGAAATGTATTCCAAATTTTCTCTCAGTTGTTCTATCACTAATGCTGCTGAGTCGGGAGGTCGGTAAACGGAGCCAATTATTAACCTAGCTCGGTTGTTGAGTGTAGCCTCCACCCATAATAATTCACAGGAACTATCCACTTCTACTTCACTACAGGATAAACTACTACTAACAGCGACGAACGCTCCACCACCGGTTGCATGCAATCTATCCTTTCTAAACACCGCCTGTACCTTTGTAAAAATTTCGACAGAATTTATCTCTGGCTTCAACCAGCTTTCTGTACCTATAACGATTTCGGCTTCGGTGCTTTCTATCAGCACTTGAAGTTCCGGTACTTTACCAACGCAGCTTCGACAGTTTAAATTACAATACGGATTGCTGCTTGGTCCCCGCATGTCCTGACTTTGCCCTGCACCCGTTGAGGCTGTTGCCTTTCTGTACTTGGCCAAGGCCATCTAACCTAAAAAACCGCGTAGCCCACGCCACACAACCCCTGCTACCCGTGTAGCCGCTTGTTGCGTGTAGTGGACTCCTGACCTATCCAGCGGAACCCGAAACCCCACCACCCTATGGCGCTAGTCGAGGAATCTGCAGCCCACACGCTCGCAGAACCGTCTCAGCCTCTGAATCAGACCCTCCACTCGGCTCTGTACCTAAGGTCCGCAGTCAGTCCTGTCGACGATGCTGCAGATGGTGAGTTCTGCTTTCATCCCGCTAGCGAGACTGGCAGTCTTCACCAAATCAGATAGCCGCCGGAAGCCAGAGAGGATTTCATCGGATCCATAGCGACACACATCATTGGTGCCGACATGAGCGACCACCTGCAGATGGGTGCACCCTGTACCCTTCATGGCATTTGGAAGGACCCTTTCCACATCTGGAATGACTCCCCCCGGTATGCACACGGAGTGCACATTGGTTTTCTTCCCCTCTCTTGCTGCCATATCCCTAAGGGGCCCCATTACGTGCCTGACGTTGGAGCTCCTAACTACCAGTAAGCCCACCCACTGCGAGCGCCCGGATCTTGCAGACTGAGGGGCAACTTCTGGAACAGGACAAGCAGCCATGTCCGGCCGAAGATCAGTATCAGCCTGAGACAGAGCCTGAAACCGGTTCGTCATACAAACTGGAGAGGCCTTCCGTTCAGTCCTCCTGAATGTCTTTCGTCCCCTGCCACACCTTTAGACGACCTCCCACTCTACCACAGGTGAGGGATCAGCCTCAATGCGGGCAGTATCCCGGGCAACCGCAGTCGCAGTCCGATCGGGGGATGCGTGGGACGAGCGGGCCGTCCCCGACAAACCCCCATCCGGAATCCCACAGTGATGCCCATTGGCAACAGCCTCAAGCTGTGTGACCGAAGCCAACACTGCCTGAAGCTGGGAGCGATGGGATGCCAACTCAGCCTGCATCCGAACACAGCAGTTGCAGTCCCCATCCATGCTAAAAACTGTTGTGCAAAGAACGTCTGAACTAATCTACAGAGAGCGCAAACAAATCGACACAAAATTTAAACGGTTATTAAAATACAAGATTGCCTAGTAAATGCCGTGATGCTGCTACTTGCGCACTGCTGACACACTGCTCGGCGGCGGAAGGAGACTACGCGATTTTACACTATTCAGGTACTAAAACGCGATGCTACAACTCTCAAATACTATAATACGCCCGAAATACAAGAACTGTCGCTGAATCACCTTAATAGATCATGCATCCAAGCTGCAGGCAATAATAATATACACATGAATGGAACAAGAAAAATCAAGACACGCTCATTGCATTCGTCGACCTAGAAGAAATGTTCGAGAATGTGAAATGGTGCAAGATGTTTGAAAATCTCAGAAAAATCTGGGGTAAGCTATAGGGAAAGACGAGTAATATAGAATATGTACAAAAATTAAGACGGAATGATAGGATTGGAAGGCAAAGACGAAGTGCTCGATTTAAAAATACTGTAACTCAGTTCAGACTCCCACCTCTTTTGCTCAATCTGTACACTGAAGAAGCCATGACGGAAATAAAGGAAAGGTTCAAGAGTCGGTTTAAAATTCTGGATGGAAGGATATCGATTATACGATTCGCTGATGGCATAGCTATCCTCTGTGAATGTGAAGAAAAATAATATAATCTGTTCGATGGAGTGAACAGTTGATGAGTGTAGAATATGGATTCAGTGTAGAGCGGAAGAACACCAATGTAATGAGAAGCAGCAGAATTCAGAACAGCGAGTAACTTACGATTAAAATTGGTGAACACAAAGTAGACGAAGTTAAGGAGTTCTGCTTCCTTTGAAGCAAAATAACCCATGGCGGACAAAGCGAGGAGGACACGAAAAGGAGACTATCACAGACAAAGGGGGAATTCTGGCCAAGAGACGTCTACTGGTACCAAATGTTGGCTTTAACTTGAGGAAAACATTTCTGGGAATGTACCATTGGAGGACAGCATTGTGTGGTAGTGCATCAAGGACAGTGGGAGAACCGGAGCCGATGGGAATTGATGGGTTTGAGATTTGATGCCATTAAAGAGTGTTGAAATCATACAATGTAAGCTTTCACGGCCGGTATTGTCTTCACTTAAAACTTCCGGGCTGACAAGCCGTGGTCGAAGTATAAAACTCTCTCCTGGCGTTTCGTCTCCGACTGCGGGAGACATCCTCGGAGGTAAAGCGGCGAACTTGAAAATCAGGTGGATTCATAACGAATTACGAGGTTTCCCACAGAGTTTGCTAAAGAAGGCACATATGGGGAAAGTTTAAAATAAGGACATGATGATAAGACGTGTGTTAAGGCGTCAGGGAATGAAGTAACAGTGGATGTGAGTAAAGCTGATAATGAGGTCGTTTTGCCAAAAGAGGTTATTGAGTTAAAATCAAAGCCTGACGACAATGCAGAGGAAGAAATTAGTGCTTGTCTCAGAAAAACTTTTATATTAGAACCTGAAAGCGATCCAGAATGGTCGGATTCTGACGATAGTTCAGATGACGAGTATTTCGGTACTAGTGAAAATAATGGGAATACAGCTAATTGCGGTATTGTACCTACCGATAACGAAGTTTCAAAACAAAACCCAGATGTTGAGACTGAACCCAGAAAGAAAGAGCCACCAGACGACTCAGTGTCTATTTTGCAAAGAGTTCAAGTAAGCAAAGACTTTGAACTCCAGAAACCGAGAAAGCCACCAGATATAAATGGTTCACAGGTCAGGAACGTATCTTGGGACGATGTCACAGTCGACCAAGGTGCGTTGTGGGAAAAAAAAACAGGAGGGGGCATGATATAGAGCCTGGGGCAGATTTATATCAGACCTTGAGAATGTCATGAATACCTTACATCATGAATCGACTGGGTTCCCGCCGGAAGGAATTTTGTTAGGCAGCGGAAGTAAAAGTTTAATTGAGAAAAAAGTAGAGTTTCCCCCTTGTACAAGCTTGGGGTTGAGTCAAAAGAAAGAATTAGTCAGAAAAAGGGCAAAGCAAAAAGCTGCATCTAGATCTAAAAGACATGATAAAAACCTGAAAGTTTCAAAATTTAAAATTGAGGATTATGTTCTTTTAAAAACCCACGAATAATCTAGGAACTGAACCATGCAATTTCCAAATTTAAATATATTTATAATGGACTGTATATAATACAGAACATTCCACACGATAATGCTTACTACCTGATCTACCCAAAATCCAAGAGACCTTTAGGTGTAAGAAACGTTGTGGACCTGAAACTGTATGTTCCTAGGAGTGAGTGACCTAAGTACACTCAGAAAGCAATCTGCAGTAAATGTGCTGGATCTTATGCTGAAACTATTTTATTCTAAATGTAACAAATCTTTGTAAATGTATGTGTATTAATGTCAGTGTGCTAATGTACTTGTGTAAGTTTCAGATTACCAAATGTACTATAAATGTAAAGATGTATGGAAAAAAGGGCTGAAGAGAAAAAGCAAATGCTGCAAGCCAGATAAAAGATGGGACTGCCAAAAATCAAAGTGGGCAGTACGTGAGTCATTATATAAAGGACTGCCAAACACCAAAGAGGCTAGATAAATAGTCCAAGGAGAATTGTAAGTGTGTTACAGGTGATGTGATAAAATGATGGGAAATGGACTGCCCAAATCTGAATAATAGGCAGTAAATATATGTAGTGATTTTTCTAAATAATATTGTGTGTTTATTAGTAAATAAGGAAATGACTGCCATTCAATGCAAGCAGCAACAAATTGTTTTATAGTGTATATAGGTATTTCTATATGCTTTGTAGTTAAGTGTTTGTGTTTCAAATTTTGATTTTATTTATCTGAGAAATTCAATAATAATGAGTAATTTGCTACTTAAATAATGTTGTGATAGGAGGTTGGACTTTGCCAAAGGCACTTAAGTAAATAATAGGTAAATGTTCTCGATGTATTAGAAAGTATAGACCTATATGATGTGAGTGAAAGGAAGTTTTGTGACATAAAATTTTATGATGGCACATTCACGAAAAGATTCAGAACCCTTGTATAAATATAAAGTTCAGTGTTCCCATCAAATTTGCACTTAGTGAAATTTACTGGAAACAGGGGCATGTGTAACAACAACGACGCTGTACTATAGTACATATAAGTAATTTTTTCTTATGATTTTTCGATAAACTAGTGTAATTGATCTTCTGATTTCATTTCTTTTTTGTTTCATGTCATTGTGTTAGGAAAACTGTAAACGAGTTTCTACGTGAATATTAATGTTTATGTCAAATGTCAAGCAATATTGTAACAGAATTGAAATGTAACAAACATTGAAACTGTTGTAAGGTGTTTAAAATAGTAACTGTGCGTCTGGTCCATACGTAGGCAATGTGTTAGGATATGTAGAATGCAAAACCTCGGGTGAATACCCTGTCTCTAAGGGAGCGGTAAAAGGTGGATGGCAGGCGAGCGCGGGAAAATGCACGCGGGCACTGCACGGCACAACGGGCTCAGCAGTAGTAGTTGGAGTTTGGCACTGGTCTGAGCATCACCTCCAGGAGCGAGGAGGCTCTCCTGGAAGACGTAGCTTCACTAAGCCTCGGGTATGCCGTTCCAACGCCCACACAGCATGGCAATATTCCATAGGCACTAAATGGAAAAGTGTTGCGATGCTAAGAAGAATTAAAGTGCCGATATGTCAAGAGCCATAGCTGTGGTTGTATGTGTGCTTTGTGCCTCGCCATCTCGCCGCCCGCCAACCGCCGCATCGACACAAGCAGGTTGAAACTTTTAGTACTGTATTCGTATGGACCAGAGAGTGAACTGTTCAATAATAACCTAAATTTTACCAGAACTTTCCCCTCATTTAATTATCCTCACAAATAACCTAGACAGGGTCCTTTCCAAATGTTGTGCAATCCGAGTGTCCCGAAATGAAAAATTAGATTTTGTGTTAATAATAATTACATGCAGACCTATTTATGTTAGAATGGTGTTAAAAGAACTGTTTTGTTAATGAACCAGTAAATGAATAACGAAGGTCTAACGAAGTTGAAAGATAACTTTAATATTGATGTAGTAATGAAGTTTAATTATTTCGAGACAGATATAAAGGTATTTAAATGAGAAGTAAATAAGATAAAAAGAGTAGTAACTCATATACTGGAAATCTTGAACGCATGATAATTTCAGTAATCATTTTTTTTTAATATACACTCCTGGAAATTGAAATAAGAACACCGTGAATTCATTGTCCCAGGAAGGGGAAACTTTATTGACACATTCCTGGGGTCAGATACATCACATGATCACACTGACAGAACCACAGGCACATAGACACAGGCAACAGAGCATGCACAATGTCGGCACTAGTACAGTGTGTATCCACCTTTCGCAGCAATGCAGGCTGCTGTTCTCCCATGGAGACGATCGTAGAGATGCTGGATGTAGTCCTGTGGAACGGCTTGCCATGCCATTTCCACCTGGCGCCTCAGTTGGACCAGTGTTCGTACTGGACGTGCAGACCGCGTGAGACGACGCTTCATCCAGTCCCAAACATGCTCAATGGGGGACAGATCCGGAGATCTTGCTGGCCAGGGTAGTTGACTTACACCTTCTAGATCACGTTGGGTGGCACGGGATACATGCGGACGTGCATTGTCCTGTTGGAACAGCAAGTTCCCTTGCCGGTCTAGGAATGGTAGAACGATGGGTTCGATGACGGTTTGGATGTACCGTGCACTATTCAGTGTCCCCTCGACGATCACCAGTGGTGTACGGCCAGTGTAGGAGATCGCTCCCCACACCATGATGCCGGGTGTTGGGCCTGTGTGCCTCGGTCGTATGCAGTCCTGATTGTGGCGCTCACCTGCACGGCGCCAAACACGCATACGACCATCATTGGCACCAAGGCAGAAGCGACTCTCATCGCTGAAGACGACACGTCTCCATTCGTCCCTCCATTCACGCCTGTCGCGACACCACTGGAGGCGGGCTGCACGATGTTGGGGCGTGAGCGGAAGACGGCCTAACGGTGTGCGGGACCGTAGCCCAGCTTCATGGAGACGGTTGCGAATGGTCCTCGCCGATACCCCAGGAGCAACAGTGTCCCTAATTTGCTGGGAAGTGGCGGTGCGGTCCCCTATGGCACTGCTTTAGGATCCTACGGTCTTGGCGTGCATCCGTGCGTCGCTGCGGTCCGGTCCCAGGTCGACGGGCACGTGCACCTTCCGCCGACCGCTGGCGACAACATCGATGTACTGTGGAGACCTCACGCCCCACGTGTTGAGCAATTCGGCGGTACGTCCACCCGGCCTCCCGCATGCCCACTATACGCCCTCGCTCAAAGTCCGTCAACTGCACATACGGTTCACGTCGACGCTGTCGCGGCATGCTGCCAGTGTTAAAGACTGCGATGGAGCTCCGTATGCCACGGCAAACTGGCTGACACTGACGGCGGCGGTGCACAAATGCTGCGCAGCTAGCGCCATTCGACGGCCAACACCGCGGTTCCTGGTGTGTCCGCTGTGCCGTGCGTGTGATCATTGCTTATACAGCCCTCTCGCAGTGTCCGGAGCAAGTATGGTGGGTCTGACACACCGGTGTCAATGTGTTTTTTTTTTCCATTTCCAGGAGTGTAGCTATCATAACAGTTTCAGGGTCCCCCCGCCCCCCTTTTTACTCATTTGAATTCTGAAGTGTTCCACATTGGTTTGACCAGCAAAAGTTAAAGTCAATATAAAAGCCAAAATTTATCGGTGTTTTTTCTTTATTAAAGTTGACATTTTGTGTGTGGCTCGAAAGTACTATTTCTTGGGAAACCTATGCCCGATTTTAATCAGATCAATAGACAGTACGAAGTTTTATAGTATACATTATAGTGTAGTGTTATGTATTCATGGGTTTTCCATATCAGTACAGAACGTGAAACTATCAGTTCAATAGATTTTCTGGTTCTAAAATTTTACTATATTATTCAGTGTTACTACGTGTTGTTTTGCATGAATATACACCAACTTGTACAGGGAAGAAACTCAGTTATTGCCTAATTAGGCTGGCGACCATATTATTATCAAATTGGTAGCATCTTCAGTGTTACTTTTGTTCCATACTGACGTGTAATTGCATTTTGAACTTACTTGACGGATCATTGTTATTACAGAGTGGGTGTAAGTCTGATTTGCCACCATTCAGGTACACGCGGTCAATATCTATACGAAAATCCTGTCTCGTAAGGTGAACCCCGCTCACTTACCATAGTACAGGCTTTGATGAGTATTGTGTGCCCCACGCGTACGTTACACCCGCCGTACAAAAAGATCTAAACAGTGTTAGTTTTTTAGCATAATGAGCAAGGGCAGCAGATTGCATTAATATCAGTACGATTATCGCGAGATAATTTATAATTTCAAGGATAAAAATTTTAGATCAATTATTGCTGCCAGTCAACAATGAAGTTATTGTAAACGGAAATCAGTCTCGGGTTCGGGAAGGAAGTCTTCTACAACCTTCCAGGGGAATTGTCATCTCATTTGACTCAAGTGGTGACTTATGGAAATCACGAAAATCATATGTATTCATGGCTTGATGCGGAACTGAACCTAGTTCCTCTGACTGTGAGTCCAGCGTGATCAGAATGACGTGCTCCTGTTCTTGTCAGTGATAGGTATCCCCGCAGTGTATTACATCTGAACATCACCCAGTTCTACCGTAAGCGACCATTACAACACAATTATGTTGTTTCGATTGCGCTTTGTTCCTACCATTATACAAATAAAGTCATTGTTTTCTCCAGGCAACACCATGCTGCCCTTCAGCAATGTAAACGTTGACTCATTGGATCACAGTACATTTTTCTGGTGGTCGATATACATCAAGAACTGCTCCTAATAGCACTGAAGAATAATTTTCTCTTAGTTTGTGTTAAGTTATGTGGTGACAGCTCTAACAATATTTCTGCAGCTACTGCAGCTCTGATCTTAATGGCGTTATGTTCCTTAAGTGCATGCACAAATCAACAGCCACTTTTGTTGTCAGTGGTAACACATCTCTATTAACCTGTCTCAAGCCAAGACGTTTAACTATTCATGCAATGATGTTGTCAGACGATATTTTCACGTAAGTGTCGTAAGCTCTTATAGGTTTACATGTAATAGCTCCACATAATTCTAGTATAACTGTTGTTATCGACCTATCAACTAAGTGGCAACAACAACTTTCACTCGGCAGATGTCGTCATGACGTTAGGTCAAGACCACTATCTGTGCCTTCTGGTGACTCCGAACACTCCTAGAGATTTTTAACATCGGCGGAAAAAGAGAAGAACATTAGTCTGCTGCGGATAAATTATAAAACGTAACGTTGGAAAACATTTAACTAAAAAAGATATATTAAAGAAAGTCAAGAAGGAATCGTACAGTATAGTACTCCTGGGATGTGTTCGGCTGCAAAATCGGAGAGCGTTCTTTTATTCCGTGCAGAGTGACTCCTTTCCTTGCGATGTGTGAGAACTGTATCTGAAAGGTTACTGTGGAATACAGTTTACTGTAACTGATGTGAGTGTGGTATATGGTGATGATTGTGTAGTATGACGTTTAAGGAAGAAGAAACCTATTGCCATTACACAGCTTACATCCCTAGAACAGCATCAAGGGGACCGATGAGCTCAACGCCCCTATTCCTTCTGGCAGCTCACCATTAACTGTGTTGCATGCCCTCCCGCTGTATGGGAGGCCGTGTGGAGAGGATTGGAATGTAATCCAGGACACTGGCACCAAGAACTTTACGTTATCATTTCGTCTTCCTGTGCAGTCTAGATATTAGAGATTAAATCACCTTCCACCAACAAGATTCGAACCGGGTAGAACTGAATCAAGTGTCACCGTACAGGCGTACAGTGGTGGCGTCGGATATATAGGCAGGTTTGTTAATATAATGGAAAAACGTATTTCATAAAAAAAAGAAATCTCGTGAGGTAAAAGTTTTCCCGTATTATATTCTTCATTTGTTTTTCTCACCAGACGCATTTCGCTTTATTGAGGTAAAGCATTATCTGTGGTCTGTAATTAAAATATTTACAGTTTGATTTGTTTTTAAGATCAAAAACACTTCCTTAACATTTTGTTGGCTTTTACTTGCAGTGATTTGTGCTTGGTTTATAGCCTACATCAGGAAATACCGCCTGCTAGCACGTCTTTGGTGTCTCTTCACTAGACATTGATACTTGTAGTCTAAGTTTTCTTTGCTCTGCAAAACTATGGATTTCTCACGTTTTACACAGCACACTTTTTCGTAGACCACTGCTTCCTGCTTGTTTGTACACTTCGAAGTGCGTATTTTGGTTTCTTGTTTTTCCCCACACTTTGACCTATACTTTTTTTATTTTAGTTAATTTTATTTGCCTGATTATTGTATTTCATTAGGTTGCTGTGTATTTATGTACTGCGTAAGAGTAATAAGGGAATAGCGATACAGTGTTTCTTTTAATAGGTCCGGGAGGGAAAAACAAAGACGAGCGGACCTAAGTGCATGGTAGTGTGACTTGGCGGAAAAGGTGGGGAGAAAGCAGTGAAATCACTAACCACTACAAATGAAGTACTATGGTAAGTGAGCGGGGTTCACCTTATGAGAAAGGATTTTCGTATAGATATTGACCGCGTGTACCTGAATGGTGGCAAATCAGACTTACACCCACTCTATAATAACAATGATCCGTCAAGTAAGTTCAAAATGCAATTACACGTCAGTATGGAACAAAAGTAACACTGAAGATGCTACCAATTTGATAATAATACGGTCGCCAGCCTAATTAGGTATTAACTGAGTTTCTTCCCTGTACAAGTTGGTGTATATTCATGCAAAACAACACGTAGTAACACTGCATAATATAGTAAAATTTTAGAACCAGAAAATCTATTGAACTGATAGTTTCACGTTCTGTACTGATATGGAAAACCCATGAATACATAACACTACACTATAATGTATACTATAAAACTTCGTACTGTCTATTGATCTGATTAAAATCGGGCATAGGTTACCCTAGAAATAGTACTTTCGAGCCACACACAAAATGTCAATTTCAATAAAGATAAAACACTGATAAATTTTGACTTATATATTGACTTTAACTTTTGCTGGTCAAACCAATGTGGAACACTTCAGAATTCAAATGAATAAAAAAGGGGGAGGGGGGGATCCTGAAACTGTTATGATCACTGTATTAAAAAATTTGATTACTGAAATTATTATGCGCTCAAGATTTCCAGTATATGAGTTACTACTCTTTTTATCTTATTTACTTCTCATTTAAATACCTTTATATCTGCCTCGCAATAATTAAACTTCATTACTGTATCAATATTAAAGTTATCTTTCAACTTCGTTAGACCTTCGTTATTCATTTACTGGTCCATTAACAAAACAGTTCTTTAAACACCATTCTAACAGAGTTAGGTCTGCAAGTAATTATTATTAGCACAAAAATCAATTTTTCATTTCGGGACACTCGGGTTGCACAACATTTGGAAAGGACCCTATCTAGGTTAGTTGTGAGGATAATTAAATGATAGGAAAGTTCTGGTAACATTTAAGTTATTATTGAATAGTTCACTCTCTGGTCCATACGAATACAGTACTAAAAGTTTCAACCTGCTCGTATCGATGCGGCGGTTGGCAAGCGGCGAGATGGCGAGGCACAGAGCACACATACAACCACAGCTATGGCTCTTGACGTATCGGCACTTTAATTCTTCTTAGCGTCGCAATACTTTTCCATTTAGTGCCTATGGACTTTTGCCATGCTGTGTGGGCGTTGGAACGGCATACCCGAGGCTTAGTGAAGCTACGTCTTCCAGGAGAGCCTCCTCGCTCCTGGAGGTGTTGCTCAGACCAGTGCCAAACTCCAACTACTACTGCTGAGCCCGTTGTGCCGTGCAGTGCCCGCGTGCATTTTCCCGCGCTCGCCTGCCATCCACCTTTTACCGCTCCCTTACAGACAGGGTATTCACCCGAGGTTTTCGCATTCTACATATCCTAACACATTGCCTACGTATGGACCAGACGCACAGTTACAATTTTAAACATCTTACAACAGTTTCAACGTTTGTTACATTTCAATTCTGTTACAATATTGCTTGACATTTGACATAAACATTAATATTCACATAGGAACTCGTTTACAGTTTTCCTAACACAATGACATGAAACGAAAAAGAAATGAAATCAGAAGATCAATTACACTAGTTGATCGAAAAATCAGAAGAAAAAAATTACTTATATGTACAATAGTACAGCGTCGTTGTTGTTACAAGCTGAGGGTGTTGTATCTAGAGAAGGGCTTTGAAAACTTTTTGTCACGGCGAGACACTTCTATTACGTTCAGTCTCACGAGACATACTAATATTCATAGAATAGACTCTATTGTAAGAAATGCCATTTTCAAAAATTTTAATTTTTATATTTCATTTCTAGGTACATTGAAATTATACTTTAAACACCTTTTCAGAGGCACATAAATTTTAGGTTTGTTGTGGATTCGGTGGATCACGGGGCTTGACGACTGTTACAAATCTGTCGTACATTACCTCGCGCGCGGCACAAATTCACATGCATTTCCTTACATACCTTTCCCAGACTATAGCGTATAGCTGTTTTTATATTAGTCATTACATAAAATGTAATTTCCTACGAATATGTTACAGAAAACTCCAGTAAAAGGAAAGACCTCTTATACATAGGTTAGGGTGATCTTGCCGAATGGAAATTCAGAATTACCATAACTCTGATTATTCGTCCTTAAGTTTTAAAATACGGTTGTTCTTCGGGTCTATCAGTGCGACCTCTTCCACAAGTTGAAGTTCGCAAGGACTGGAAAGCCTGAATGGTCGTGACTCAACGGTGCCGTTTTATTATTAATATCACCTTTAAATGTCAATGGAAAATTTGAAAATTGCTCTCTTTTGTTTTTCTCAACCAGTTCATAATTTTCTCTGTTGCAGTATGAAGATGTGCAGAATTGCCTTGTAAACTAACGTCTTGTTGAATACCTCAAATAAGTCAGAATGGAAAGTTCGTCTTTTAATGCAACAACGCAATCGGTCTTCTTTTCTTGCTCCAATAACTGCAGCATTTTATCCGAAAATTTGTACGCATGACTAAGTGGTCTTCCTCTAGATACACAGCGGAATTACGTGTGAAGGAGTAGATTACAATTCTGTACTTGTAGTTCGTCACGCATTTCAGTCAAAACATTGTCTTTGAAATAATACATAATGTTAACAGGTTTACATGGAAGTGATTTCAAATCCTTTTCCAACGGCTTTTACTGCGAGCGCTTTTCGGTGCAGAAATCAGTGCTCAATAATCAAGGTTTCGTTTTATTGTTTGGATAGAGCAATGAATTCTTTTATGGAACACCATGTGTGCATATGCTGACACATTTCTTCCACGACATATCCTTGTCTCTACGGACCTATTTTTTACTTCAAAAATGTCTTTGTCGTTAGAAATCATCGGAAATTTCTTGTTATAGAGGTACTGTTCAACTATGTTTGCTTCAGCAGTGAAACGAATAAAAGGAACTAGTTGAGCTAGGCCACTTGCATCAGCCAGCTGCATTATAAACAACAAATTAGCTTTAGCAGCTCGAGTCTTTACAGAATGCTCAGTGTTTCAGACGTCGCCAGAATACGTCTCCCAACTGTATTATTAACCAATTTTTTTCACATTGCGGTCATACTCAGGGCCAAATATTGTTTTCACTATAGCATAACAACTTGGAATGACAGCTTTCTCTGCAGCTATGTGAGGTTACACGTTGTTTGCAATAATCTCAGCTGTGGCGATAATGGTTCAGAGGAAATCACAAAATGTAACTGTATCTTCCGAGACAACACTTCCTCGAACCTCTACTGAGCTGGAACCGACCGTGTTCAACAACTCGGACTGACAATACTCCAATTCGTCTCCCCAACATTTTAAGCACTCGGAAATTTTAAGTTACTTGAACCCAGGAATACTCTACTTCTTCAGTGTAATGCAACGTTACAATCCCACGTGCAATTAAGTACCCAAAACTATAACATTATGAATGACCACCCATTAACCCTAATGAAACAGACTGCTACAGGTAACATGTAGGTCTACACTTACAGGCCAAATAAATAAAGAAACACTGGTAATTAAAAGCAAATGAGAAGAAATCAAAACGGTTTAACTCTTATCTCATTAGTATTAGCCATTACTGTTTTTAAAAACGGCTGTGTCGGAAATTAGTGGATTTGCAAAGGTGTTATGATTATGAAAAGAAATAATTAAATGAATGAAACCAAGTTTTAACTACTGTTCTGAATATTACTGAAAAGAACCTGAATGGTATTACAATATGACAATTTATAATTACGTAAAATGAATGAACAAGAAAGGTTATGTTGTTCCTATATAAAGAGTTTTTACACCACTGTTAAGAACGATGTAATTGGCGGTGTCTCTCAGTTAATGGCCCTTCAAAACAGTTTCGACACAGCTGATGTTGCCGCCGAGTCGCTGACATCCGCGTCGTTAGTCCATGACCCTTGAGCGTGTAATCCAATAACTGCTGTCGTTTTGTTGATCTCACTGATCGTGACCACCAGTTGTGAATGTAACAGGTACGCTCGGTATTTGCAAAATTCATTCCACTCTGCGTATCTGCATACATAACGACGAAAATGAAACACGCTACTTTCCATTAACGCGTGATGTAGCCTTACGAAAGTAAATCAACTCGATTGTACTGTAAATCATTAGTCGGTGGTTTAAATCGAGCAACAAGTGACGTGTGCAACTGTGTACGCAGTCACTTTAATCACGCGGCGATCAGCACACCGTACATTCACAGTCAAAGTTCTTCGTAACAGTATACGACACGCCATTGTGTTACTACACTGTATGCTACATTCGACAGTACGTAGTATACATTAAACAGTTTGTGTTGGCTACAGTCGAAAACAGTATCTTTACGGCGTTCACATAGCTTACCGGTCTCCATATTAAAGTTTTGTGTTTAATGAGCCAAAACAAAGTTCCGGCTGATAGGAAACGTAACACGTAAAGTAACTAGTTCTTTAATGGTGGTTCACATCTAGATCTTAACTGTAGCACTGTACAAACACTGAATTTTTTAATCGACCACGAACAGAATGTGTTGCAGTACATGCACGGCACGAACTATCACCTGCACTCTCTTCTTCTTCATCCCGACTCTTTGTTGATGCCTTCTTTTTCGACCTAGCGATATGATTCTACATCGCTCGTACACATTGCTTCACATAACCCTCTCCAAAATTATGATTGCCTTGAGTTACATTTTTATACAGAACCACAATTTCGTAATACTTTGTCCATAGAAAATGAGTTCAAATAATGTGTTAAAAAATAAGAAAGTACACAGTATGATAATAAGTGAAAATGACCATCAAATTCACAACATCAACATTATGTAAACAGAAACATAATTACACCAAGAATTAAATGACGAGACTCATTCTGATATAACCTTTTCAATGGATGACGAAAATAAAGCAGAAAGAAATAAAAGAAAATATATTAATACGGGAAAAAATTCTATATCAGCTTGTACTGTTATCTTAATACAGTTAAATGAAAGGTAACCTCTTCAGATTTCTGAGAGGTCTTGGTAAACAAAGAAGCCTGCTGGTTGTCTTAGAATTTCTGCGAAATTTTCGAAACTTTCCTGTAGCACCTGTTTGCGTTTTGCTGAAATATGGCTTAGAGATTTATTTAGTACTGTGATTGCATTGCAAAATTTTTCTCCAGCGTAAGGCATCCTTCATATTGGTTCAACATGAACATAATTTTCTTCTTCAGTCACTTGTGTTCTTGCTAATGCATCATCGCTTCGACTGTATGGATAAAAATAGAGTATCTGACACTTGTAGATATTTTGTTGATTAGACGAAACAATTGTTTAGTAAACATAGTGCTCGTGAGCCCCCACATGCATCTGCATAAGTAATAAACAGCAAGTTGGAAAATCACTGTTTGTAGGCCCCGCGAATGCGTGGTTGGGTTTTGAATTGCTGTTTCGGAGTATTTGCTCTCGATACATGCGAAATTCTCAAATCCATGACTCAACACTTAAGACAAATGTCGACTCACACAAAACACGACTTGTTGTAACGCATGTACTGTCTGTTCCAGACTCCAATCCCGATTACTGAAAAATGCCAACCAAAGTGTGTCCTCTGTTTAAGCCCTCATTTCCACGTGAGTGAAGCGCACACACTCCAGACTTCCGCGACATACTTGATAACAATAAATTTAATCTTATATACGTGTATCATACATTAGTTAATATGTAAAATTCCTCATACTTCTACTGCTGTTATTTGTTTTTCCATGAGTTAAATACTTCGTTCACAATTACTAATTTTGTCCAAATAAACACTATTTTACACTGTGTCATTACTAATACATACAAACAATTGGAACTAAATAAATTCAGACTTTCCAATCTATGTCTCCTTAGTTATACTGTCGCTACTTTCAAATCTTCATTTATTAATTACGTGAAAATTAACGCTTTTACGCGCGGAATGCACACTCCGGCCTTTAATTCATATCAGGTAATGTTTATAACAAATGTTCTATAATAGAATAGTAGTAATCAAGGGGATGGACTGTACCCAGTGCTCTTCAATTGTGCCCTTGAAAAAGTTGTTCGAGAATGGAGAAAAGCAGGTGCACCAGCACATAGACTGGGACCAAAACGTAAGGGCATAGGATTAGACTCTTTAGTATTTGCTAACGACATGGCACTCATCGCCCAAGACATTACCGATGCACAGAAACAGCTAGAATTATTACAAGAGCAGGCGGAAAAAATAGGATTACAAATTTCATTTGAAAAACAAAATTTGTGACTTACATCAATGATGCAACTTCTGATCCCAAAATTAGTAATAACCACATCTATCGAGTGAAAGAATTTAAATATTAAGGTGAATGGATTGCAGAAAATTGTAATGAAAAGAAATCTGTCAGATCAGAAAATGGAGATGGCGTTTCAGTTTGCAAAAAACGTTTACAACAAAATCAGTCTCTCGTGGAACTGCAAAATACGACACTATGCAACAGTAATTAATCACTGAGACACTATATCTTCAACACAGAACACTAAAAGGGGAATTAGAAGGGAAGGAACGTAAAATAACGAGGAAAATCCTAGAAACAAGAACTAAAGATGGTGTGCATTATCCAAAACCCAATGCAGAAATATATAAAAATATCTCCAAAATAACAGACACAATGCGCATGAGAAAAATCTGATTTATGTGGCATTTATAAAGAATGGACTCAAACAGGTTAACACAAAAAATCCATACATTTTTAAGGAACAAAACTACAAGACCGAACCGGTACAGACGGCAAAAGAACTCAGAGAATTAGAGTTTCCAAATCTACATGACAGAAATGAAATCAGAAAAATCACAGACACACGGGGTTTTGAGGAAGAAGACAAAAAATGTAACCGACATGCGCAACGAAAACTAGCCCATTCGTTGCGTATGAAGGGATACTGGGCGAAAAGGAAGGCCAAAAATTGTTGATTACGCCTGGTCCTAAGTGATCCATCCACGAAGAAGAGGAAGTAATGATCAGTGACACCTATCCGTAGACACTCCGTTTACGGGAATCGCTTAAGGTCTAGTCGAGACATTAATTTTCTAAATTCATTTTAAACATAAAACAATTAACATGAAATAACTTACAAACTACTTCTTGGATGGAGGGTGCATTTTCACCCAAGCACTCGTCTTAATGTAGTCTTCGTAACCATGTTGCTGACATCTCTGAAATTATTTGGGTCGCTTTTTGTTGGATTTAATCATATCTGATATTTATTCTAAATATTCAGTTCAACCAAGGGGTTAACCCCTCCATGTTTCATGCATACGTGCGGGCGCCGCGGGTTTCACGAACACACGGCCAGAGCATGAGCCTTCGTACTTTTCGTACTCAGTGTTCACCAATCACTGAGGTTCAAATGGTACCACCATCTATTGATGCAAAGCGTTGCTCTCATGGCTACTGAGCTGCGTCAGACTCAGTCTCCACGCCTCCTCAGCTCCCAAAACACTCTCATCGACGCGACACTTGTAGTCTCTCGTCGTAATAGAACGTGCGCACATGGCCGCCACAGCTACCGGACTGTATCACCTCATGGCGCGGAACAGATGTCTGAGTCACACAATTAGATTTTTGTTCTGTATCTTTATGAAACACGTAGCTGAACTGTTGCTGTGCACTTGATGCTTCATGAAATGCCGAACGTCACTTTCTGACAACAAAGTTACACATTTCTGATGACTCCTGTCGATTTTGTCACTTTCAAAGAAGTGAAATAGGGACATATGTCACAAACAAGACAGACTGAACGAAAAGTGTGCATACTTCCACCACTGCTACTTGAGGAGCTCGCTAAGACATGCATCGATTGTGAGTGGAATTCAAAATACCAATGACTCAATTCGTATGTGATCTATGGTTAAACTGCTTTAGAAGACGGAAGTTGCATTTCATTTTATAAAATTTTTTAAATTCGTTTCACAATCTGAATTTACTTGTCTTATGATAGCCATGATCCTATTACTGGACACCCCAGGGTGTCGCCACAACCAGTTTCGAAAGCTCAGACCTAGTTGATAGTGTACCCAGGAACACACGAGTTAGTTTGGTTGGTACTTCAGTTTAGCGACTGATTTTACAATAACGCGAAGGAATGCGCCCATAAGTAGTTTCCGCCAACTTCGACTGCCTTAATTGTTGTTTGACATGAGGTTGCGTTTTATGGAGTATTTGTGGGTGCCCTAAAATAGAGTTAATGAATAAATAAGGTATATCATGGAGGACCTGTGTAATTTACTATTAAAGCTGCATAATCTTCGACAGCCTTCCACAGCTGAACGTTCCTCTGGATTTGAGTGTCATGTAATCAAAGAACTGCATGACAGCTTCGCATTGCTGCTGTGATAGTTCATATATTTTTAGCACGACTCGCTTCACCTAGGTACTAAGCGTGTGATACCATTTTGTGTAAAATAACAGCAAAATATGATCTAAACAAGAATACCCGCACGTACGCAACCAGTGTCTTTACCTTACTATCTTAATACCTCATTAATGTGCTACTGGGAGAAAATACACAAGACAGTTAAATGTAATGGTCCCGTATAAGAGAAAAACTGCTCCCAGGAGAGTAATTAAGTGCACCAGCCATAACCCAGTTCTCCAACAGAATGGATAAGTACCTACGCTCCCTTTATGACCCCCTCCTTGACTCTATAGATTTATCGCTGCGATTATATGCTTGTGAAACGCCTTACTGTCTTAAACATTAAAAAAATTTAATTGTAGAATGTATTTCCTATGAAATCCTGAAGATAAGCAGAAAGATATTTGGAATACACTTCTCTACACATTATATGTATGACGAGGTCCGATGAACGGGTCCTACATGTTTCTGTAATATATTAGTGTAAATAATATTCGTCATTACTTAAATGTTAGTCTACGTTACCTGTCACTGTAATCGTATACAAATGTTAACAGTTGTCGCCTGACACCTCCAGGGTGGATATCTAGCTATGTCTTCACAGAATTCTGCGGACTAATGTCGCGCAACGCAGTTGGTAGTATTCTCTCCATGGATTTGCAACCTCAATCTCCATGCCCCTTCCCTCCCCCCTGTGCTTTTCAAGAACAGCATATCGTCCCCGACTCTGAATTCCATGGTATTCATTCTCTATTCAGCTCAAGTACCGCAGTGTTCCTTACATGCATTCGTCTTGTAATGCTTACAATACATATACGCTTCATTCACCATACAATTTATCTGTCGCTGCATATTTCCGTGGAGAATGTTTCCAGTTAGGATGTGTAATTCTCAAACATCTCTCCTCCTGGTCAAGAACGTCATCAACTGCTTGAATTCTAGTGAACGGTATTTGAAATTAGAAAAAAAATATATTTTCACTGAAAGACATACGTTACTCAAAGGAAAACATGTCAGCGGTTGGAGAAACTTGCTGGAGTAGGCGACATGGAAGCTGGGGTAAAAACACAATTTGTCAGAGTTTCATGATACGATGTTTACAAGATGGCGAATGCACAATTAAGTAATAACATATGTGGCAGGTTCACATATTTAGTAATTTTCTAATATTTTTCTTGTATCCGTAGGGTAATTAATAATTTCCCATTAGCGTTGCAGCCTTAAAGCCTGCTGTAACATAGATAGCAAAAAAAGAAAAAAAAAAGAAGTACGTTAAACGGCAATTCTCGCTTGGGAATATTGTCAGCCACTCCTTCAGATCACAGTACTTACAATCGTGGCAAATGGTTCGTTATATTTAAGAACAGGTACGGACCCTTATGAGAACAATTTACTTCCCTTCCCCGAACCACTGTTCTTCAGTACAAAAACTCGATTGTACCTGTAGAAAATGTCGTAACCCGGACAGTTACCAAATCATTCTGAATCGCAACATCAGGCCACAGGTTACAAAATACTGTGAAGGCAGATCCGAACGTCAAAATGCGATGAGCCTTACTCCAGAAGCGATTCGCGTCTCATTTGTTCCTTTTTCATTTCGATGTTATTTCGCAAGTGGTACAGTAGTTAAGGCACTGGAATGCCACAGACTTGGAGGGTTCTCTTCCGAGACGTTTAGGGCTATGTTTTCCTGACTGTCGCCACTTACATTTAAAGAGACTGTAATAACTTGAACTAAACATCGAGTAATGATGTAAAGCTTTTACTATATCTTTAAGAAATGCACAATTCGGAGAATTTGAAGCACTTGGTGTTTGTTATTATAACAACTGTTTGTGGAAGGCCAAAGTAGGGCGTAAACTGCCACGGTTTGGCAAGACTGCGTATGTGCCAAACGTTTGGCTTTAATTGTATTACCCTGTCAACAGAGTCGTCTATAAGAAGTCGTAGTGCTGAGTTTTGAATTTAATGACACAAACTGCTGTTTTCTTCAATCTCTTGCAGTTTCGTCCTTTGTAATCTTCTTCATTATAGCGTGATTAGCGCCGAACTCTACATTTTCATTTAATTAGGTTCTCTTGTGGTGAAGTGATAGCACCTACCACAGAAAAGTCTTACACCCTCTGCTCTGCACTGATCGGCAGCCACTGATCCTCTTGTTACACTAAAGAGGAAAATGATAGGGGATCACAGTATTTCTGAAATGCGAAAAAAAATGGAGATGCCCTCTCTCTCTCTCTCTCCCTCTCTCTCTCTCTCTTTCTACCTCACACGCGCGCGTGTTCCCTCCCCGCTCTTTCTCTCTCTTTCTCTATCTCTCTCTCTCTCTCTCTCTCTCTCTCTCTCTCTCTCTCTCTCTCTCTCACACACACACACACACACACACACACACACACACACACACAAGGATGCGCGTTTTCATTGTGAAGACCATACCCCCTATGATGGATGATACAAAAACCAAAATGGTTCTGAGCACTATGGGACTTAACTTCTGCATCAGTCCCCTAGAACTTAGAACTACTTAAACCTAACTAACCTGAGGACATGACACACATCCATGCGTGAGGCAGGATTCGAACCTGCGACCGTAGCGGTCGCGCGGTTCCAGACTGTAGCGCCTAGAACCGCTCGGCCACTCCGGCCGGCGATGTAAAAACATAAGGGACAACAAATCCCTACGAAAAATTTTGCTTACCGTTTCTCCGTGGGATCAGAAGTAGTGTCGCGTCGATGTCAAATGGTTGTGAATTTTTTGGTCTGATCGTATTTTACTAAGCCGCTGAATAGCGGATCTAGATGTAGATGCTGATATGCATGATTATGGCAGTCCCTTACTTAAGGTATATTTAGAGAAATGAAATGTATGTATATTTACTGATCAGCTACAGCGTTATGACCACCTACTCAATAGGCGGTATGTCCACATTTGGCGCGGATAGCAGTGCGAAGCGTCGTGGCACGGGAGCACTGAGGCGTAAATTGCGAGAACGCGGGCGACGAGCTCTGACGCCACGTTCAGTCACATCCCAGATATGTTCGACTGGGTTCAGATCTGGGGGCCAGGACATCAGCTGGATCTCGCCACTGGGTTCCATCACACGCCTGGCCTCGTGACTCGGTGCATCACTTGTTGAAAAATGCCACAGCCGGCAGGAAACGTGATCGTCATGAAGGGGTGTACGTGGTCTGCAACCAGTGTGACGTGCTTTCTGACTGTCATGGTGCCTTACACGAGCTCCACTGGACCAGTGGATAACCACATGAATGTTCCCTGGGGTATAAGGAAGCTACCGCCAGCTTGTCTCCTTCCCACAGTACAGATATCATGAAGCTGGAAGACGACATTTCACGCCTGCCATACGCATGACGAGGGAGGTTTCGCGATTCATCAGAGTGTGCAGCGCTCTGCCACTGCGCCAAAGTCCAGAGCCAATGGTCACGTGCCCACTTCAGTCGAAGTTGCCGATGTCGTGATGTTAACATTGTCACGTGTGTGGGACGTCAGTTGCGGAGACACGTCGTTAGGAATGTTCGGAACCATCTGCGTCCGCAGCTCGTGGTCTTGCGGCAGTGTTCTCGCTTCCCGGGCACGGGGTCCCCGGTTCGATTACCGGCGGGATCAGGTATTTTTTCCCTCCCTCGAGATGACTGGGTGTTGTTGAGTCGTCTTCATGATCATAATTCATCCCATTTACGGCCGGAGGAAGGCAATGCAAACCGTCTCCGAAAGGACCTTGCCTAGTGCAGCGGTGCGGGTTTCCCGTTTCGTCCCCTACGCTCCACGGAGCATGGGACTTCACCATATGTGTTCAGGCACACTTGTAACCTACCCAGCATTAAAGTCAGATGTTAGTTCTGATATAGTTCGCCACCTGTCGTGTTTTACCAGTTTGTCCAGCCTACTACGTCCGACCTCTGTAATGGCGTCTGGACGTGGACGTGGTTACATTTTGATTTCACCACGTGTTGAAAACATTCACCACAGCATTCCTCGAACACCCGAGAAATTGTGCCGTTTCCATAATGCTCGTGCCGAGACTCCGGGCCACCACAGTCTGCTCTTGGTCAAACTGAGACAGATAGCACGCTTTCCTCATTATACTCAAGGACAGCATTCTCACTGATGCTACATGCACCGGGCGTGTGACTATCAGTCATTTCTCGCCATTTGACGCTGCTATCGCCTGGACAGTTTATATCGGTAGCATGTTGGTGATGTTGACGTTATTTCTGATCAATGTAGTTGCTGTATTGTTAGAAATTAGTGTGGATTGTATCCAGTGGCGAACATGTTTCTGTTCTAACAATTTTTTTCTTCATTGCTGATTATACGAGGTATCCCTTCCGTACTTACATTGACTTAATGTGCAGTAAGCTACAGAACTGGTGGGCAGTGGCAAATAAATAATGTTTAGTGATTGCCAACTACGGTACTGTGTCAAACTATATAAAGAACAGATATTTAATATTACTCCATTAAAAGATTTCTGTGAATCTTAGTAGAAACACTAACTACTTGATATAAGATGTGTTTTCGAGGTATCTACATCTTCAGTCTGTACTCTCTGTTCCAAGTCTAAAGAAAATCCGAGCCGTTTACATAAGATTACCATTTCAGGTAAATAATTGTCCTTTACTGAGCTCAATGACTGTTCGGAATTTTAAATTTTAACTAAGACAAATCTGTCTCCGAGTGGTTTACATGGGGTGAAAGGGGAAAGCAGAGCGGATACAATTGCCGTAAAAAAGCCAGTGAAACATAGTGAAGAATTACACAAATGGGTTGCAAACGAATGGTAATGGCAACAGTAATGGGACCAATGAAAGACCGAAAAAGAGTGTATGATCTGCAACAAAACACGTCGTCCGTAGTATAACGGAGCATATTGCAATCACTCAGGGAGATGATGCTTCTCGATCTACATCCTCTACACTCACGCGTATGCACAAAATAAATAGATTCCCTCATGGCAAGTGTATATCTAGCGATGTACTTCACTGTAACGACCACGGTGTAGCTTCTCGACTTTGAGCTCATCGATAGTAATTGTTACTGGTAAGGGGTTACATCGGCACCTCATAAAACACCCATAAAGTGCTAAGTGAAAGGACTGGACTTTGGGGAGTGAGTACCTCAGTCACCTTTTATTGCACACAAAAGTTTATTGATGTAAGCAGTTAATTCAAATAAGAAATATAAAGAAAAATTTTGCCACATGAGTGGTTACCATGTATCCAAAAAGGCACAGGTTCGACCTTGAGACAACAATTCAGATACAGATACAATCAGTAAAAGCAACAAGCTAGGAGTAAATAACAATTCTCTGGACAGCTTGTCGTTACAGTGATTAGTTAGACATCAGACGGCAGCAGCCGATTTACCCTAATGCAGCTTTCATGGGATTATTGTACCATGATTAACTGTAGGATGATACAGATCGATCGTTGCAGATCAAACGGCAGAAGAGATTTTACGTTAATGTATGTAAATTTTATGGGATTATAGTAATGCGATTGCAATAAATTGCTTTCGGTATTAAGTATCTCGAGGACTAGCCTGAAGACCAAATGAGCAATGAGAAAATTGTCTTACAGACAATAAAGGACACGTTTGGCAAACGCATTAATAACTGAACAAATAGAATAAGCAACTTTAAACGTTAAAGTCTTTCATCTGAAACACAACTTAGCGAACACCTGAAAATGACAGGGAATAATTACGTATACAGAAATTCTTTCTATGTTTGTATAACTTGGACCAGTCAACAAAACTATTCCCGTAAATGTATCTGAGATCCACGCGTAAACCAGGTTCAGACGCGAACGCCGTACACAAGAGGCAGTGTGGACAACGGCCAGTTATCCCGCTCGACCAATTGTCTGCCCGACAAATAGTGCGAGGTATGCGAGTGTCAGGCCGACTTCGTCTCACATACACTCCGTCAAACGGTATTAGCTTCCATATAGGAAACTGTTACAGGGTGTACCTGGAGCATCAACAAAACGTTAAAAATCTGCTAAATTAGAAAGACACGCCAGAGCCTGTAGGCGTACGTCAGACCCGTAACCCAAGGTCAGAGATACAACAAATTGTAAGTAATTATTGTACAACAACTTGTGCAGCCCAATACGATAACAAACACCCTACAATGTAAACTCCTTAAATAAATAATCGTAGCCTAATATACATAAGGCAATGCACTTAGAACAACGTTAAATACACTCCTGGAAATGGAAAAAAGAACATATTGACACCGGTGTGTCAGACCCACCATACTTGCTCCGGACACTGCGAGAGGGCTGTACAAGCAATGATCACACGCACGGCACAGCGGACACACCAGGAACCGTGGTATTGGCCGTCGAATGGCGCTAGCTGCGCAGCATTTGTGCACCGCCGCCGTCAGTGTCAGCCAGTTTGCCGTGGCATACGGAGCTCCATTGTAGTCTTTAACACTGGTAGCATGCCGCGACAGCGTGGACGTGAACCGTATGTGCAGTTGACGGACTTTGAGCGAGGGCGTATAGTGGGCATGCGGGAGGCCGGGTGGACGTACCGCCGAATTGCTCAACACGTGGGGCGTGAGGTCTCCACAGTACATCGATGTTGTCGCCAGTGGTCGGCGGAAGGTGCACGTGCCCGTCGACCTGGGACCGGACCGCAGCGACGCACGGATGCACGCCAAGACCGTAGGATCCTACGCAGTGCCGTAGGGGACCGCACCGTCATCGAACCCATCGTTCTACCATTCCTAGACCGGCAAGGGAACTTGCTGTTCCAACAGGACAATGCACGTCCGCATGTATCCCGTGCCACCCAACGTGCTCTAGAAGGTGTAAGTCAACTACCCTGGCCAGCAAGATCTCCGGATCTGTCCCCCATTGAGCATGTTTGGGACTGGATGAAGCGTCGTCTCACGCGGTCTGCACGTCCAGCACGAACGCTGGTCCAACTGAGGCGCCAGGTGGAAATGGCATGGCAAGCCGTTCCACAGGACTACATCCAGCATCTCTACGATCGTCTCCATGGGAGAATAGCAGCCTGCATTGCTGCGAAAGGTGGATATACACTGTACTAGTGCCGACATTGTGCATTCTCTGTTGCCTGTGTCTATGTGCCTGTGGTTCTGTCAGTGTGATCATGTGATGTATCTGACCCCAGGAATGTGTCAATAAAGTTTCCCCTTCTTGGGACAATGAATTCACGGTGTTCTTATTTCAATTTCCAGGAGTGTAAAACAACATCAAAATAGTACCAAAAGAAATTAAGAAAACTGTCACGCCCTCCATGCAGTAACTCACACCCCAAGTATTATGAAGAAGCAATTCAAATCACATTAACATAAGACTGCCTCAAGGAAAGGCGTAAAATGATAAATTAATCTTATAATAATTACACGTCCTTGATGGACCCAACGTTCAAGACTCCGCAGAAAGATCTGGAGGAATGGCCACGCATTGGTGGATCGGTCGCTTCAATGACACACAGTGCTTCCTGAAACAGACTGAACCCTCAGATTAAGAAAGAATACACAGTAAGCCTCCAGTATTAACCAGAATACCGGCGCAATCAGATGCCAACATGAATTACTACAGTCACAATGGCACAACAAGTTTCTTAGGAATGAACCACAAGATAAATCCACAAGATAAATTGTGCACAAAATTTCCTGATTGAGAATCAACCAGTAATCTGTCTCAGGTTCATCACACTAGCAACAAGGAGGGCAAAAAATGTGTCTCCAACGAATGACGAAATACAAGTCGTGAGTTAGGACCCTCAAAAACATGTAATCGATTAAAGAGCATCAGACTTCCTCGGTGTGCAGTCCATCCCAAAACGCCCCCAATACAGTCGGCGCCAACCCGAATGAACGTGTTCATAGCGACAATACTCGCCGCAAAGGTTGCCTCTGCTGTCCGTTATCAACAACGGTACTCCGCACATTCGCTCGGCCGATCCTCTCTCGTGCGCGCATCTCGCGATGGCATCAAGAACACCGAAAGGGTACGATCTCTGAAGGAGAAACGATACGACGAAAGCTGCCAAGGCTGAGTTACATTTTGATCAGCAAACTGTTGATTGTAAACAGGTGTGGGCAAAAATTTGAAGAACAGCTAAATATCTTGCAGAAATAAAGCTGAAGTAAAGAAAATCACCAAGAAATATGAAAAAAAAAGGTTTGATTTACAGTGTAAAAATTAATAAAGATCTAGATGCTTTCAACTGTCTGGGAAGTAAATTAACGAAGAAACGGAACATGAAGTATGAAATTTCGGAGAGGATATAGAACTGTTCGAAATTTTATTATTGCACATCGGACATAATAGGGAATTTGAAAATACCGGCCAAAACAAAGATCATGAATTACAAGTAATATTATCTGCCAATTTTGACCTATAAATCAGAAAGTTGGACTTGGCAAAGGAAGATCCAAGCAGAGTACAAGCAAAAGCGATGCGCTTTCTAAAAGCCATCCTGCGTAAGACGAGAACGGACAGGATAAGGAACGAAATAATACGAATCATCCTGCAGATGAACTCCCTAAAAGAAACTATCGTGAATAATAGTCTTGCAAAGTTTGGCCATATTAAAACAGTGAGACCAGAAAGACTTCCAAGGCTAGCATAGAATGGACAGAATCAGGACGAATACCGATCAGAGGGCCACAAACAAGAGAGATAGATAAGGTAAAGGACGATGTGAATCGAAGAAAACTGCAACTGGAGGAAATGCTAAACAATAGACTGTGGAAGAAAAGAGAAGCTTGGAAGATGCTGTGTGAAGGACCTACTCATCATGATGACCATTTCTCCCTATGTAGGTTGGTATCGTTAACTGAATCTTCTGCCGGTGCTTATCAGAGAATGATAGCAATATTAAAACTGAAAAGTGTTCTGAAAAATCATATTTATTCGATCACGGACCGGCTTTCAGTTTTTCAGACCATATTCAGGTGACAACTGAATGTTTTCAAACACCGATAAACATGACGTACGACTTACAAAGATATTATTTGTACAGAAGACAGTCATATGACACACACTGTTTACGTAGGACAACATTTAGGAAAACATTACATTTTTTTTGTGACATAGAAATAATCACGTAATGTAAAAGCGGGAGGAAACAAAGATTTCATGTGGCGATATATTTAACAACTAATGAGAAGTAAAATGAATTTACAGTGTGAGTATGGAATTAATAATGAAATCTTTATTTAACAAATGGGAAAAAGGAAACTAAGTCTGATCATATTACTAACATGGTACTGTGTCATACCATTATTTCGAGTAAGATCATATTTCTTCTTTCCTCAACAGAATGTAAAACTTCACGTTGTGAATCATATGAATGGTTTTATGTTAAAAAGTGATCAGCAAAGATAGAATCTGCCTACATCTCCCACTTCTCCCATATTCAGAGACATTAATTGCCATATTTTTGCCTGAATGACCGATGTATACTTTCTCACACTGGTTGAATGTGATTTTGTACACATCGCTCCGTGCCAATTATTGTAATTTGTCTTTACTATTGACTGCTGATAGAATAAAGAACCTATCTAGTATAATACCTGCTGTGTATCTGCTCGAAGTCTTACACGTAGTAAATATGCCTCACGATCCAAAATCTCAGAAAAGTGGCTAGACGTGCTGAAACCATGTATTCTGAGCACACGTAAGGCGACGATGTTCCTGCGAAACCATTGGTGGACCACAATTCAAAAACTGCTGCTCCTCGTAGTGACCAACTCTCACACAATGAAACTGGTATGTTAAGCAAGTTTAAGAAGAAAATAATCTCCAACAATGCTATTTCTACCAAAGCTGAAAAATCAAACAGTTCAGCTCTTTTGAACAAAAGTGATTACGTTATCAAAGTGATCCAAATACTCGATGTTTCCATCTTTTAACAGCTACAAAATGATTCGATTCCACCTTTCAATGAGCATATAAAAATCACCACCAAATCATATAAAAGTTTATATCTGAAGCCAACAGCGGTGTGCTAGTTAATATGAATATAGCTACTAGATTATACGGATTACCTAAGCTACATAAAGATTGTGTTCCGTTATGCACAGTAATGTCGTCATTTTCTGCTCCTTATTGTATTCTAGCAAAAGAGATATACTACTCATTACAAAAATCCTATCTACATCTACATCAATACTCTGCAAATCACATTTGAGTGCCTGGCAGAGGTTCATCGAAACGCCTTCGCAGTTCTCTATTATTTCACTCTCGCATAGCTCGCGGAAAGAACGAACGCCTATATCTTTCCGTACGAGCTTTCATTTCCCTTATTTTATCATTGTGATCATTTCTCCCTGTGTAGGTTGGCATCAACGAAATATTTTCACATCCGGAGGAGAAAGTAGGTGACTGGAATTTAGTGAGATGTTTGCGCCGCAACGAAAAATGCCTTTGTTTTCATTATGTCCGTCCCAAATCCTGTATAATCTCAGTGACACTCTCTTCCCTATTTTGTAATAATACAAAACGTGCTGTCCTTCTTTGAACTTCTTCGATGTACACCGCCAATCTTATCTTGTAAGGATCCCACTCCGTGCAGTAGTTTTCTAAAAGAGGACGGAGAAGCGTAGTGTAGGCAGTCTCCTTAGTAGATCTGTTACATTGTCCAGGTGTCCTGCCAATAAAACGCAGTCTTTGGTTAGCCTTCCCCGCAACATTTTCTGTGCTTTCTTTCCAATTTAAGTTGTTCGTAATTGTAGTTCCTAGGTACTTAATTGAATTTACGTCCTTTATATTTGACTGATTTATCATGTAACCGAAGTTTAACGAGTTCCTTTTAGCAGTCATGTGGATGATCTCACACTTTTCGTTATTTAGGGTCAACTGCCACTTTTCGCAACATTCAGATATCTTTTCTAAATCGTTTTGCAGTTTGTTTTGATCTTCTGATGACTTCATTAGTCGATAAACCACAGCGTCATCTGCAAACAACCGAAGACAGCTGCTCAAATTGTCTCCCAAATCGTTTGTATAGATAAGGAACAGCAAAGGGTCTATAGCACTACCTTGGGGAATGACAGAAATCACTTCTGTTTTACTCGATGACTTTCCGTCAATTACTACGAACTGTGACATCTCGAACAGGAAATCACGGGTCCAGTCACATAACTGAGACGATATTCCATAGGCACGCAATTTCACAAGAAACCGCTTGTGTGGTAAAGCGTCAAAAGCCTTCCGCAAATCCAGAAATACAGAATCAATTTGAAATCCCTTGTCAATAGCACTGAACACTTCATGCGAATAAAGAGCTAGTTGTGTTTCACAGGAACGATGTTTCCTAAATCCGTGTTGACTGTGTGTCAATAGACGGTTTTCTTCGACGTAGTTCATAATGTTTGAACACTATATGGCTCTTGATAAAATTAGCGATATGCAAGCACTACCAATTTTTAAACTCATATTATGATTGCCTAGCATTGGGTCACCTATTATCCCCATGCTTTTTGAAGTTTTCAGGGGCAATTTCGAGCACATATTCTTAAATAAAGGACCAATGAGCTGCAAAATGAATGCTCTGCTGTGATTGTGGTCTTGGACCACGAGACAATTAGATACGTTACTATAAAATTCTCAATATAAAAAATTCAGTTTGTATTGGAGCTGAGACTATGTTCTCTAAACTTCTTGGATATTTGTGTAAATATAACAACAACAATACGCTTTGCAGAATTTACTGAAAAAAACATAGCTGCAGATAAGGTAATCCATGCTGGTTCCCCGTATCCACACAGCAACAAACAGGGAGTTTTCGGTTCGATAGGGCATCATATAATATCTGTTCCTTAATATGAATCGGCCTTTAAAACACAACTACAGTGCAGCAAACATGTCGCTCCCAGCAGTGGCTCTAGATCTGCCCGGATGGATAATGCAGTAAAAGAAGAAAATTCCCAAATCAAACCACTTCTGTACCCAGGCCAATAGCAATTACTCAGTAGTTACAAACACATGCCCAAAACCCCGTATTTGGCCAATTTTCAGCAACGCTGGAAAAAGGTTAAAGTCTCGTAACTCCACACTTGGAAAGACAAACTACAGCCCTCGTCACATAGTGGCGTGTACAAAGTCAAATGCAAACAGTGTGAAGTCATCATCATCAGTTATCTGCTATATTAGCAGGTCCTTTGCCTCTCCATTTTCTGCGATCCACTGCTTCCTTCTTAAGGCTGCTGTATGTTGTACCGTCCATCATGTGATCCAGTATCTGGAATCTCTTCCTTCCTCGCTTCCTTTTCCCTTCTACATAACCTTCTAAAACTGTTTTTATCAGTCCTTCATTCTTTCTTAATATATGCCCAATCCAATTTCTTTTTCTTCTCTCTATTACATCTAGTAACTGTCTTTTCTCTCCCACTCTTCTCAGTACCTCTTCATTTTTTACTCTGTCCATCCAACTTATTCTTTCCATCTTCCGCCACGTCCAGATCTCAAAAGCCTCCAGCCTTTCTCTGTCTTTTTTCCTCATAGTCCATGTTTCAGCGCCATATAGAAGAACACTCCGTACAAGACATTTTATGAGTCTCTTTCTGAGTTCTCTGTCCATACCGCTGCAGAAGATTCTCCTTTTCTTATAAAACGCCTCTTTTGCCATTGCTATCCTTGTTTTAATTTCTGTGGAGCACTTCCAGTCGGTGTCTATCCTGCTTCCAAGATACTTTAAATTTTGCACCTGTTCTAGTGTTTCTCCATTCAGCACAATTTTTATTTCCTTATTTCCTCCTATTGCCAATACTTTTGTTTTATTTGTGTTAATTTTCATTCCATATTTTTTTCCGTTAGTTGCAATTGTGTCCACCAAATCCTGTAATTCTAGTGTGAAGTACTGCATATGTATTGGTCAGTCGGGAAGATCTGTGTAAATTATACTATCTGAACATGAGGGAACAAACTACAGATGAGAGAAGATGTATTCCACCTTTGCTGATCATCTTTTACCAGAAAGCCATTCATATGACGCAAAATGTGAAGTTTTGCATTGTGTGAAGCAAAGCGGAAAAGCAGAAAGTTGACGTTACTCAAAATACTGGAAATCAAACAACTCATGGCGCAGAATGCCAACTTGTATCAAAGACGGGAAGGCTCAGTTCCGGTTTTCCCCTTTCTTAAATTAGTTCTTCGTTACAAATGTTAGATTCTGAGTGTAAACTCATATTATTTCTCATCAGCTGTTACAAGTATTCCCACATAAAGTCTTATTTCGTCCCTTTTTTAGTTTATAAAATTACTTCTGTGCGACTAACGATGTAATGTTTTTTAATGTAAACATTGTGTTGCTTATCCGTCTTCTGCTTAAATAATATCATCGTCCATTATGTTCATCTGTGTTTGCGCTATTCAGTTATCACATGAAGAAGCCTAAGAAGCCGCATGGCAGTTCGTGACCAAATAAATATAATTTTTCAGAACATTAGGAAGTGCTTTCAGTTTTAATTTTATTGTCACGTTCTGCGAAGCGCAGACGGAAAATTCACTTAAAGTACGTGTGATTGGGGTAATAACTTAATTTTAGGTATTTTAAGTTTTTAGTATGAAGAAAGAGGTTATTGAAATAGAAGTTTCAATTAACTCTTTATTATGCCGGAATTATGTGTCTAATGACTTAGATCTCCGATCTCTCTACTCCTTAAGTAGCTTATGCAGCTTTCTTTCCTATAAATTGCCCACTTTGCGTCTTATTGTAGTGTCCTATCATGTTGGTGTTCCTTTGGGCCTGATACTGTCTTTCCATCACTCTGATGTCTTGATAAACTAGCTCACCTTGTCCGTAATTGCAGTCATCTAAATATTCAGGAAAAAGGTTATGGAAACTGTGCAAAAAGTGAATGCTGAGGATCATGAATCAAAACAGCACCAAAGGACGTAATAAAAACCTCCTTCAAAGGACCCTCTCTCACACACTCTTTTTGAATCAAAGCTGCACTCGAGCAAGACTTTCCAAATGTCAATTTCTACAAACACGCCGTCTTTCCATATTGTTTCTGATGAATCTTCTCACAGAGATACTTGAAACACCCGCCATCTTTCGATAAGGCTTCAACAAATCAATGAGTGGAGATGATATCTCAGTTTTCTATCGGATCCATGGGAGAATCTAAGAGCGTGTAGTAGTAGTTACGATATATACTATCCAGAGCAACCAGTTGTTTCAAAAATTTCGACTTAATATTTTTATAATTAATAGAAGTATTATGTTGAATCTTATTTTATCTATGTGGGATCTCGTGAACGCCGCATCTGTTAATGACAATATTGTTACGGTGTAAAGCTAAGCGCCGGCATCCCAGCCGGGAACGAGAGACCAGAGATGGCTATGAAGGAGACGTCAGCCAGTTGCACGCTGACAGACCCCGCTCCAGGATGACAAATCGACAGCAGCGGCCTCTATGCGAAGAGGACAGAAGCGCCTCGCCCGGCTGCCCGCGGCCCAGTTCTACAGTAGCTGGAAGACTAGCAACTAGACAGAAGCGTCAAAGCTCATTACTTTGCTCGTACATTCTTTGTAGCTCAAACTTGGAATTGTTATACTGAAGAGATTTCTTATTTTGTCTGCCGCTCTTTGTTTGCGACACATCTGCATTTCTCAAAGTTAAGTATTGTCATTTATTTTCTTTAATGAAACTCAGTAATACGATTTGCTTGAATCGTTGTCTAGCGATCCGAGAAAGTAGGTTTCCTAGACACCCCGTCTTTAGTGCCATAAGTGGTTTTGGGCTTCCATGCCCTTCTACAGATGACTAACGAAATATATCAGCCTTTTGAAGATAGGCATGGTAGCACAAAACCGGTTATGGCACTAAAATAAAACATGTAATAAGCATGGTGGCTGGTTGCATCATTCACCATCTATCAAATGTAGTTGCTGTGGCCGTAGTCCGAAGACTCGTTTGATGCAGTTCTCCATGCTACTCTATCCTGTGCAAGTCTTTTCATCTCCAAATAGCTACTGCAACCTACAGCCTTATGAATCTGCTTCCTGTGTTCATCTCTTGGAGTCCTATGATTTTTACCCCTTCTCGCCCGCCCCCTCCCGTCCCCCACACGCTTCCCTCCAATATTAATATTGTTATCCCTCGCTGTCTCAGAATGAGTCCTACCAACTGATTGCTTCTTTTGGTCATGTTGTGCCACAAATTTATTCGTTCTAATCAGAACCTCCTCGTTAGCTACAGGATATACTCATCTAACCTTCACCATTCTTCTATAGGACCACCAGCCTCTATTCCGTTCTTGTCTAAACTGTTTATTGTCCTTGTTTCACTTCCGTACTTGGTTACAATCCATACAAACCCTTTCAGAAATGACGTCTTTACTTTTAAAACTACACTCCTGGAAATGGAAAAAAGAACACATTGACACCGGTGTGTCAGACCCACCATACTTGCTCCGGACACTGCGAGAGGGCTGTACAAGCAATGATCACGCGCACGGCACAGCGGACACACCAGGAACCGCGGTGTTGGCCGTCGAATGGCGCTGGCGGCGCAGCATTTGTGCACCGCCGCCGTCAGTGTCAGCCAGTTTGCCGTGGCATACGGAGCTCCATCGCAGTCTTTAACACTGGTAGCATGCCGTGACAGCGTGGACGTGAACCGTATGTGCAGTTGACGTACTTTGAGCGAGGGCGTATAGTGGGCATGCGGGAGGCCGGGTGGACGTACCGCCGAATTGCTCAACACGTGGGGCGTGAGGTCTCCACAGTACATCGATGTTGTCGCCAGTGGTCGGCGGAAGGTGCACGTGCCTGTCGACCTGGGACCGGACCCAGCGACGCACGGATGCACGCCAACACCGTAGGATCCTACGCAGTTCCGTAGGGGACCGCAGCGCCACTTCCCAGAAAATTAGGGACACTGTTGCTCCTGGGGTATCGGCGAGGACCATTCGCAACCGTCTCCATGAAGCTGGGTTACGGTCCCGCACACCGTTAGGCCGTCTTCCGCTCACGCCCCAACATCGTGCAGCCCGCCTCCAGTGGTGTCGCGACAGGCGTGAATGGAGGGACGAATGGAGAAGTGTCGTCTTCAGCGATGAGAGTCGCTTCTGCCTTGGTGCCAATGATGGTCGTATGCGTGTTTGGCGCCGTGCAGGTGAGCGCCACAATCAGGACTGCATACGACCGAGGCACACAGGGCCGACACCCGGCATCATGGTGTGGGGAGCGATCTCCTACACTGGCCGTACACCACTGGTGATCGTCGAGGGGACACTGAATAGTGCACGGTACATCCAAACCGTCATCGAACCCATCGTTCTACCATTCCTAGAACGGCAAGGGAACTTGCTGTTCCAACAGGACAATGCACGTCCGCATGTATCCCGTGCCACCCAACGTGATCTAGAAGGTGTAAGTCAACTACCCTGGCCAGCAAGATCTCCGGATCTGTCCCCCTTTGAGCATGTTTGGGACTGGATGAAGCGTCGTCTCACGCGGTCTGCACGTCCAGCACGAACGCTGGTCCAACTGAGGCGCCAGGTGGAAATGGCATGGCAAGCCGTTCCACAGGACTACATCCAGCATCTCTACGATCGTCTCCATGGGTGAATAGCAGCCTGCATTGCTGCGAAAGGTGGATATACACTGTACTAGTGCCGACATTGTGCATGCTCTGTTGCCTGTGTCTATGTGTCTGTGGTTCTGTCAGTGTGATCATGTGATGTATCTGACCCCAGGAATGTGTCAATAAAGTTTCCCCTTCTTGGGACAATGAATTCACGGTGTTCTTATTTCAATTTCCAGGAGTGTATATTCGGTGTTAAGAAAATTCTCTTCTTCTGCAACGCTTTTCTTGCAATTGCCAATCTACATTTCACATTCTCCCTACTTCGTCCATCATTAGTTAATACGCTGCCTAAACGGCAAAACTCATTCGCTTTTCAGTGTCTCGTTCCCTTATCAAACTCCCTCATCATCGCGTCATTTCATTCGACTACTTTCCATTATCCTTGTTTGCCTTCGTTGATGTTCATCTTATATTCTCCTTTGAAGACAGTTTCCATTCCGTTCAGCTGCTTTCCTAGCCCTGTGCGGTCTCTGACAGAATTATAATGTTATCGTCAAACAGCAGATTGTTCGTTTCGTCGCTCTGGACTTTAGTTCCTGCTTAAAATTTTTCTTTGGTCTCTTTTACTATTTGCTCAATGTACATATTGAATAACATCGAGGATAGGCTACAAACCTGTCTCACTCCCTTCTTAACCATTGCTTCCTTTTTGTGGTGTCACCGCCAGACACCACACTTGCTAGGTGGTAGCCTTTAAATCGGCCGTGGTCCGTTAATATACGTCGGACCCGCATGTCGCCACTATCAGTGATTGCAGACCGAGCGCCGCCACACAGCAGGTCTAGAGAGACTTCCTAGCACTCTCCCAGTTGTACAACCGACTTTGCTAGCGATGGTTCACTGACAAAATACGCTCTCATTTGCCGAGACGACAGTTAGCATAGCCTTCAGCTACGTCATTTGCCACGACCTAGCAAGACGCCATTACCAATTACTATTGATATTATGAATAATGTACCGTCAAGAGCGACGTTCACCATTTATGGATTAAAGTTAAGTATTCCACCAGCTACGTCCGTTTTTCCTAAAGTCTAATTACCTTGTCCTGTTCCAGACCTCACGCCAGCCTGCGTGAGCTAAAACGCGTTCCTTTCGGCTTCCTCTTGTAACCCGGTGTTGGCACTCCTGCCAACCCACAACACTTTTCATGCCCCTCGACTTTTATAACTGCTTTTTGGTATATGTACAGGCTGTAAATAACCTTTCCGTCAATCTGGTTTACACCTACTACCTTCAGAATTTCAAAGAATGTATTACAGCCCATATTGTCAAAAGCTTTCTATAAATCTTCAAATAATATAAACCTAGAGTCGCCTTTCCTTAATCTATATTCTAAGGAAAGTAATAGGGCCAATATTGCCTCACATGTTCTCTAATTTCTGTGCAACCCAAACTCATAGTCCCCGAGCTCGGTTTCCACCAGTTTTTACAGTCTTCTGTACAGAATTTGTGTTACAATTTTGGAACCACGACTAATTAAACTGATAAATCGATAATATTGACACCTGCCAGCTACTGATTTCTTAGAAATTGGAATTACTTTATTCTTTTTGAAGTCTAAGGGTATTTCATCTCTCATACATCTTGTATGCCAGAGGGAAGTCTTTTGTCATGGCTGGCTCTCCGAAGGTTCAAAAAAAAAAATGGTTCAAATGACTCTGAGCACTATGGGACTTAACATCTGTGGTCATCAGTCCCCTAGAACTTTGAACTACTTAAACCTAACTAACCTATGGACATCACACACATCCATGCCCGAGGCAGGATTCGAATCTGCGACCGTAGCATTCTCGCGGTTCCGGACTGCGTGCCTAGAACCGCTAGACCACCGCGGCCGGCTCTCCGAAGGTTATCAGTTGTTCTACTAAATGTATCACATTAACAACCGCTAAAACACATTATTTAAATTATATTAGGAATTAGCACACTTAAAACTACAAGGTAAAGCAACTTTCATTTAAAAATACATCACTGATGCATGTTACTATCCGTATGTTGCACTTAATATCTTCACTTAAATTAGAATCGAACACTTACAAAGCATCAGAATCTTTCAGCATTTATAGGTGCTACAGAGATGAAAGGGAGCGGCAATTCTTCATTCTGCTCGGACGTAGCTGTTGAGGTATTTTCTGGAAATAACTAATTTGTGTAAACTAATAAACAGGGATATCGATGACCGAAGACGACTTCTAATTACTGTGGCCCAATTGGTCGCTTGTATGTAATGTTATTAAATAGTATTTCACAGCTAAAATTAATTAAAGAGCTTATGTGTAATTTTGTTCACTGTAATTTTCGCTCACCGAACAAATATTAACTGTGGTATTAAAACTGATCCTAGTGTATGATCGTTAATACAGTCAACGTGTGTAAAAAGGAAGTAAATAACTGTTTGCGAATTGAATTTTGAACCCAATTAGCGGTCAACACATTAAAAGTGGATTGCATTTTCATCATAAGACGTGGTCACGTAATGCTTCTAATCCTACTTCACCACAGTGAAAGGGATTTTGCACAAAACTTCTGTGCAGTCTTTCGTTCACTGAGAGCAAACACAATGTCGATAGTGGTTCGAACGACGTGCAGGGAACTTAACATCTGTTTTGTTTTGAATGATCTCGCTACTATACTTTTATGGAATCATCTATAACAATTCAGTCTTGCGTTGTGTGCATAACGTCGAAGCAATCTGTGCAGTGAATTACGTTGGCAATCAGTGACAAAATACAGTGTGCAATAGTGCAATGTCAATCAACAGCTCCGTCATTACACCAGTGATGCAAGTGAAGGAGCAAGATGATATCGCTGTGATATGATACATAGTCAACCACAAGGAAGAAAACCAGTAGAAGATATCACTGATTTTGATTTGTAGCCATATACTGCGCCCCCCCCCCTTCCCCACCAAATGTCACACGAACCGCTACAGTAACAAACAATGGACAAAGAGTTGTAGATTAATCTTGTTTAAGACTGTTTCTTTTTAAGTAAGATATCTCTGTATGTATGTATGTATAAATGCCTGAAGGTGAGCATAACATGTTCGAAACTCGTTGTATTATGTTAGACTAAACATAAAATAAAAAAGTGACTGGTAGCAGAAATTAGAAATAAATAAATATCCCACACAGTCACGGTTTACAAACATAGCCATTATGGCCGAAAATAATTATAACAATTCAAATTCAAGGCAACGAAGCAAAAAATCCACAAGTACGTCAGTAGTTCAATACGACACCCGATCGCTTTTAAAATTCGCACGTTTCTTCCACGCTGGAAAGAATTGATTGAAACTCACAAAAATCACGAAGTCACAAATTTTTACTTCGATGGCTTCTTTTATTATACTATCCTAAAAACTGTTAGTGCTTGTGATAACAGATGTTTCGTCGAATGCAATACGATGACTCTTTTCTAATGCATGCTCTGCTACTGCTGATTTCTCTGGGTACCGTAGACGAAAACTTCTCTCTTGTTCTACACAGCCCTGTTCAATGGTGAACACAGTGTGTCTGATATAGAACCGTCCACATCCACATGGTACTTTATATACTCCTGGTGTTCTGAGGCCTACGTCGTCTTTCACAGGCCTCAAGAGTTGTCGAATTTTTGATGGAGCCCTGAAGACCGAATCGACTTTATGCCTCTTAAGGAGCCGGCTTAACTTTCCTGTTATTGAGCCAAAGACCGGCAGGAACGCAAACTTCTTCGAGTCCTCGTCGGGGTCTTTTGCTCACGTATTTTCGGAAAGATAGCTTGCTTAATCGGACTGTTGTTGTAGCTGTTTCCCTTGAATACTTTCCGTAAGGGTCTCAGATTCATCGGCAATTTTTCGGAGTCCGAGAGGGTTGCGGCTCGATGCCCTATGCTCTTCAGAACAGAACGTTTCTGTGACGGATGGTGATAGCTGTTTGCGTGGAGTTATCGATCTGTGTGGGTCGGTTTCCGTTGTAAACGCTGTGACTGAGACACCCATTATCTTTGCGGCGGAGGAGGAAATCAAGGAACGGAAAGGCACCATCTCTCTCTTCCTCCATCGTCAACCTGATGTTGTGATGGATGTCGCTGATGTGCTCGAAGAACTCTACCAGCTTTTCACGTCCATGAGACCAGATGACGAACGTGTCGGCGACCTAACGATAAAAGCAACCAAGCTTTCCAGGAGCCGTGTCCAGGGCGATGTTTTCAAAGTACTACATGAACAGATTGGCTACCACTGGAGCTAATGAGCTTCCCATAGAACTCTGACGTCATCGTATTTCTTATATGGTGGAGAACACTTCAATCAGACGAACGGCGTTGCGAAGTACCGTTAGTCTTGCACTATCTATTAAGAAGTGTTCAGACAGCCCTATAAAGCGGAATTTACCAGTTGGCATCAAGTGTGGCGAACCGTAGTCTAGGAGGAGGCGAGGAGTCTTGTGTTATCAGTATGTGAGCAATAACAGCAGAGTGAATCGGTCAAGAGAGCACGGTGACTCCGAACGTGAGCTACTCACTGGATGTCACGTGGCTAACAAATCCATGTTGACACTATTACCCTTCTAAAGCTACCCAAATGGACTGCAGCTGATGCGACTGTGATGTGGTGACTTGAAGAAACAAGCTGAGCTAAACGCAGACCAGGAAGGCTTCACGTACTGATGGACAGTTTCTGTCGAGCATTGCGGAGGGTGATTGTAAAAAGTCTCATGAAATATGGGGAAACAATTACTCGTGAGTTACAAAGTACTACAAGCAGTCCAACTCCCTATGACTTTGGGTATGGAATTAAAAGAATCGATCAGCTCCTCATAAGTCATCCATTTCTGTAGTCAGTGCTGAACGACACTTAAGTTGGTGTAAAGAGTGACGCCACTGACAGTGGATGACTGGAAACAGGTGATGTGGAGTGATGAACAGTGGTGGACATGTGCAGGTTCTGCAGCACTTTCCAACCCATACGTGTCTGGGTCATTAGGATACGGGATCATTTATGATCCTTATTCAAAAAAATTGTTCACCTGTGCTCCTACATTATGTCCATATAGGTCTAATCCACGACTCTACTGAAAACAAACTATGCTCTCGGCTGGGGTTCTTATCTAAGAAAAATCACAGCTAGAAACTCTTCTCGGTTTGCAAACAAGCGGCTTACTATGCTGTGACCCTTACGTAAACAAAATGGCCACCAGGTGTTTTTAGCTTTATGGAAACAAACTACACACTTGTGACCTTATGCTATGCTTACGTAAATTTAATTTGTAACTATATAATTTTAGCTTTATCTTATTGACTGTAATTTATAACCCAAGATGGCTGTCTTCCCCACCTCCCTTCTACTCCAACCACTTCCCTAGCCAAACGGGGGGAGGGGGGGGGGGCTGAATTTCTAAAATTAAACATGTCAGACACTTGGACATTAGAGTGTACATGGGAAACTAAGAAAACCTCTCCCTCACTACTCTAGGCCAATTGTGTATTAGAGATGATAACCTATTAGCTGGATTACCGCCGGGTTACAAGAGTAATGTGTCAGTTTGAGGTAAGGGAGCCTGGTCCTGAAACAATCGAGTCAAAAGTTACGAGGCGAAATCAGATACCTTCACAGATAACCTCTTGTATTACAAGTTGTTTGTTTTCCATATTTTTGGAGGACGTAGAATAGGATAAAACAGCAAAAAAGTCAATTAAACTGAGCTCTAAAGTATATACTTTAAGAGCTATGTTCACTTGTTTTTCTTTTCCACACGTCTTTTCTACTCAACAATTAGTCGTAGCTATTGCCGCATGCATTGTATAACACATGTTTACTATACCACTGATTCCTCTGAAAATATGGAATGCAAAAAGGTTGCAGTTGAAGATGTCCACTGTCAGAGGTATCGGAATGATTTTCACTTAAAACTGTGGACTTAGTCATTTCTGGACAAGCCGCCCTTAAAGAAAATTGATACATTTAATCCTCTCCATCGTCCCTGGAAGTCCGCAACATCACGATGGAACTACACATTATAATTTAATGATGCTGTGCCTTCCCTGACTCTCCGACACTGGTACTCCAAAATACGACTATCTGCAGTTCCTATCTGCAATTTTTGGCACTTCCTTACACTTTTGTCGTAATTTGATACAGTTTATGCTGAAACCTTTCCTTTTTTTTGTAAGTTTTCCGCATACCTGTTTTCAAGTACTGTTCAACGTCGTCATGCAAAGATACAAGAAGCTAACTGTAAATACATGGTGTTTAGTGGTTAACAATTACCACAGTGCACTGTATTAACAGACAATTTCTTGCTAATTTCTTTAACAATTAGCACATTTTGAGTATGATTTATAGAAACACATTTTTGCTGTGTACCATTTCCATTTATTTTGCAGTGATGCGCTGTAACGAAATAGTGTTTTCAGAATTACCCCTTTACACTTACAGTGTTTCAAACGCATGAGTTCCGAGACTTTCTTCCAGCATGAGCAATATTACAATCACACTAACAAAACTTATTTAAGTAGGTCAGTTTTGAAAATCAGTTTGCTGCTATATATGTGTCCCATGAACCTAATTATTTTCCTGTTTTCATTCGAACCTAAGATTTACATGGCTAACATACATACAATAATTCTTGTCCCAAACATCATGAATATGACATTTCATAATGATGTGAAATGTGTCACTTTAACATAAGTTTTCTTTACACAAAATAATTAATTAATTTTTCTTACAGCTACTACTTAATATCTAAGAATTCATCTATTGAGAAGAAGTTGCTTTTAAATGTTAGTTGGTTATCTGTCAGACTTCCAATACCATTTGGAGAATGACCAAAGATATTTGTGGCCGTGTAATTCACCCCTTTCGGTGCCAAAGTGAGATTTAATCCAGAATAGTGAATATCATCCTTTCTTATATTGTTGTAGCTATGCACTTCGCTGTTATTTTTGAAATGGGATGGGTTATTAATGACAGATTTCATTAGTGAATACACGTATTGCGAAGGTACTGTGAATATCCCGAGTTCCTTAAGTAAATGTCTGCAAGATGATCTTGGGTAGGCTCCAGCTGTTATTCGGATTATACGCTTTTGTGCAATGCATACCTTATCTCTTAATGACGAATTGCCCCAAATTACGATGCCATATGAAAGCAGTGAATACAAATAGGCATAGTAGGCCAATTTACTGATATGTTTGTCACCAAAATTTACATTAACCCTAATAGCATAAGTAGCTGAACCTAACCGTTTCAGCAGATCATCAATGTGTTTCTTCCAATTCAATTTCTCATCAATGCACACATACAAAAATTTTGAGTATTCTGCCTTAGCAGCAGACTTCCGTTCATAGTCTATATTTATCAATGGTGTTATGCCATTTGCTGTACAGAATTGTACAAACTATGTTTTCTCAAAATTTAGTGAGAGTCCATTTGCAGAGAACCACTTAATAATTTTCTGAAAGACATTATTTGCAATTTACTCAGCTGGTTCTTGCTTCTTGGGTGTGATTACTACACTTCTATCAGCAAAATGAACTAGCTTTACATCTTCATGAGTGTAGAGTGGCAAGTTGTTAATATATATCAAGAACATGAAGGGACCCAAGACTGAACCCTCTAGGACACCATTCTAGATACCTCCCCAGTTAGAGGATTCTAAGGTTTTTGCAGACTATCTGTACTGATAATTTCAGTCTTCTGAATTCTTCCAGTTCAGTATGAATTTAACCATTTGTGCATTGTCCCACTCATACCACAATACTTAACCCTATCTAAAAGAATTTCGCGATACACACAACCAAAAGCCTTCCAGAGATAATTAAATATCCCAGTGGGGGTATTTGGTTATTCAGATCAGTGAGAGCATATATAGCATTTTCTGTTGAAAGGCCGTTCTGAATACCAAACCGACATTTTGTTTGTACTTCATTTTTACAAATATGTGATACTGCTCTTGGATACATTACTTTTTCAATAATTTTGGATAAAGCTGTCAGAAGTGGGATTGGGCGGTAATTGTTAGCATCAGATCTGTCCCCAGTGCAACTGGGAATATCCAGACGCTCGGTTCAACGCATTCTTAAAAGTGACCTCCATATGTACCCATACAAGATGACCTCACTGAAGAACAAAAGCAGCAGAGACTACTGTTTGCTCAGTGGGAGGAAGAAACTCTCAGCAACGTTTGGTTTTCAGACGAGGCGCATTTCCATTTAGACGGTGTGGTTAACAAACAAAATGTACGCTTTTGGGCCACTGAAAACCCACAAGTGCTTCATGAATGACAACATTATGCTCCAAGGATTACAGCATGGGCAGCAATTTCCAGTCACCGACTTATTGGACCCTTTTTCTTCGAAGAAACTGTGAACAGCGAGCGTTATTTGAGCATGCTTCGCAGTAGCTTCATTCCACAGCTTCTTGCTACTGCTTTGCCCTTCAACACGCAGTGGTTCATGCAAGATGGAGCAAGGCCACATACTGCCAACACTGTGTTGGATTTTTTACACGAGCATTTCGACATGCGGATCATTTCACTCAGGTTTCCAGGTCGCTTCAGTGACGGACAGAATTGCCCCCCCCCCCCCCCCCCCAATAGTCCAGACCTAAATCCATGTGACTTTTTGCTTTTGGGGTACCTAAAGGAAAAAAATTTCCCGAAACGTCCACGTGATTTAATGGAGCTCAGAAGACTTTTTCTTCAAATTTGCAGTGAAATTACGGAAGATATGTGCCGTAGGGTAATTACTAACTTCAGTTTTCGTTTGAAGGAAGTTAGGAAACGGAATGGTGGACATATTGAGCATGTGCTGAGTTAGAACAAATCTCCATGGACAGCTCTTCATTGCAGTATTTACAATGAAGTTTATATTCAAAAAGAAAATGGTAAAACATTTCGTGCGTCAGTGTACATTTCCCTTTTCTGTTTACAAGATATTTTTATCCCTTTAGTAAGCCATGGCTTTTTACATGGCTTCTTGCAATTATATTTCACTGTTTTCCTCGGGATACTGTTTTAAAATATGTTCCCAGGGGTATCGTGAAATAGGTTAAATTTTAAATTAGCATCATGTTCCCTGTACACCTCATCCAAGTCAAATTGTTGGAACCTTTCCCTAAAATTTTGAATTGTTAAATCGTTAATAGAATGCACTATTTTGGAGGACTGTTTTGCATTACTATATGGAGCTATATCATATACTGTAATTAGTTGTCCATCATGATCAGATAGACCATTCTTAACAGGAAAAGTTTTTATTTGATTAAATTTATCTCGATGTATGAAACCGTTATCTAGCAGTGTGCTGCTTTCTTGTACCACACGAGTAGGAAAATCAATAACTGATGTCAAATTGAAAGAACCAAGTAATACTTCAAGGTCAAGCTTTCTATCGGACTCTTTCAGAATATCTACGTTGAACTAACTCCCCACAAACTATGATTTGCTTTCCGTTCTCAGACAGGTAGCACAACAAGGAATTCCAAGTTTTTAAAAAACAGATGAAAATTTCCCAATGGGGCCCTGTACACGGCTCTGCATGTTAGAAGTATTGTCCCTGGCTGTTAAGGGCTATTTGGACACTTGGCCCTCTGTGAGACAGGGGAGTGAATGGGTGTCTTATTAACCAGTTCCGCACGTAGAGCTAGACGTCGTCGTCCACACGAGTGCAGGAAATATTATGCTGACGTTCTTCTGTGACCAAGATGGCCCCCTTCTGATTCACTTCATGCAGCACAGTGAATGCCCAGCGATACTCGCTAGCCTCGATCACCCTTCGCCAAGTGATCAAATCAAAAGGACAGGCAATCTCACCAGAGGGGTCATTCTGCTCCACGACAGTGCAAAGCCACATACGGCCAACACATTCGCGGCATTCCTGCAGAAATTCAAATGGGAGGTTCTCGGCCACCCTCCATACAGTCCGGACCTCGCTCCCTGTGATTACGCCATTTTTGATGCCCTTAAAAAGGCACTGAAGGGCAAACGATTCATCGCGGATGACGACTTCCAGACGTACGTGCGTAACTGGTTAACATCGCAGCCCTGGGAATTTTATGAGGCAGCCATTCACCGCCTTTTGTCACAGTGCGACGAGTGTCAACAGCCAGGATCAATACATATAACATACAGATACTGGTTTCTGTAATTATGCCTTCGGCTCGTTTCTTTTTGAATGCTCCTTGTATATAGTGAAACAAATTTACTCTCATAACAATGATAAACATGAAATATCAAATACAAATTTTCAATATAATATTTTAAAGACCTGTTTGATGTATCATACACCACGGTCTGTTAAACATTTTAAGAAGTTTACTCGGGTATATAAAGTGTGCCAGTATTTGGGGATATGGTAGGGTCGATCATTCGAAACAAAAAAAAAATCTAGTAAACATGGTCACTGAAATGCACAGTGTAAGAGCTATGATCACCTGTTCAGTAGAAGATATGGGTTTCAGACTAGTGAAATTGAATAAGTGCTCATAGCTCTGACGGTATGCATTTTAGGTCCGTATGTACTCGACATTTTTGTTTTGGTTCACATTATCAGATCTTTACGATATCAGAAAAACAAAGAATTTGGAGTAGAATGTATTTATCTCACAGTGACGATGATGCTTTTAGTTCTTAGGGTTTGTATTTTAAAGCACATGTTCATTAGACATTTTTTGCTTCTAGCTATTATTCCTGTCATGTCCCTCAGTACTGATCATTCCTTCTGCAGTATGCTTTATGTCCTGCGAACTGTTGTGATGTACAAACCAGCGGAATTACCGAAGGGTGCTTAATGTTTCAACACAGTTTTCATAACGTATAGGAAAACACAATTTCCTATTTTAGATATTCATTGAATGGAGTAAGTTGTTATTCGATTTGATTTTCCTGAAAAAGAGGTATCGTGTTACCTATAAACATTTGTTGTCCAAATTGATTATCCCACGCTTTTATGTATCCAACCACGGCAAGCAGTATTTTGGTGAATGTTCCAAGATCTTCTTGCTTAATAGTAACCAATTCGGGTGTGGAACATAGAGGTCGCAGTGCTCAAAATAACTTATTACCAGAGAGAGACATGTGTTTCCCATGAACCACAAAAGCGTTAGTGTGTTGAAAACTACGATCGACACTCTAAGATGTCACTTCGGAAAAAAAAATCCATATATCCCAAAACTGAACTATAACTTACTAGAGCAACCTCAAACACTGTGTGTTCTAGTACGGCTGGACAGAGAGAGGTATGGACTTCATTTGGAACAAGCAAAAAAGTTCAAGAGGGTATCTTACGCGCTCTGTTCCATCTGCACCGTGCCAATACCGGCCATAAAGATTTCACTCCCACAGTGTCAGTCCACCATCGGCAGCCATCAGTCACTAGACACTGCAGCATCTGACCAAGTCAGAGATGACAGTGATACGTTATATATAGTTAGTGAGGCAATATAATTTGAGGCCTCCAACCAAAGACATGCTTAACTGTGGCACCATCCAATTTCAGCGAGAACAGACAGGCCCTTTTTTCAAACAATACTGAAATTGAAAGATGTATAACGCTTATCTAAAACCACGTCTAATTACAATACTTGATTGAGCAGTGAACATTAAGTCAATCTGAACCCATCTTAACGATGTGCGATCTCCATTCGGCGTAAGCTATCTTATCAAAAAAGTACCTACGCACCTACGATTGGACGTTAATGTGAGGTGTTTCTACTGGTCGAATTGCACTCAATAATTAAAAAAACCTTCGTCATGGCAAGACTGAGACAACTACACAGGATTTGCGATGCATTTTAAGTGTTTCATTTTCAAATATTGTAATTTAACCGATAACGATATAAGAATACCATTTCGGCATTGCATACCGAGACTCATGTTCTAAATAAAATGTCTACATGCAAAGAAATTGGGTCAAGTAAATTAATTATCCTTCACAGCAGTGTTCACATCAGATGAGGTAAGGATACCGATTTCCAAACATTACAGAGTTGCATCAAATCTATATTAAAGACAAAGTGCATAAAACGTTCATGTTATCCCCCTTCTCGGCTACTGCTGTGCAGTACGTTGCCAGAAAGGAGTTTTCGCTAAAGAATCAGGTATCTTGCCCCACGTGGGAAGTGTGTATGTGATCAATGGTATGAGGGCGTGCTGAAAAGTAATGTCTCTGAATTTTTATGAGGAGACTCTTAAAGCTTTCTAAATGAAACAAACGTTATTAACACTCTACATCTTTATTCTTGATGTCTGCATGTTTACAGCCCCCTGCCACTAGAGAGCGGTGTGTAACGTAACTGTGTCGGTCCGTGAGGAACACCATGCTGCAATCAAGTTTCGAATTCGAATAGTTCGTTCACGCATGGACGACCCTGTCCTTCAACATAACAACACCAGACCACACACGAGCGCTGTGACATTTTAACAGTTCGACGCCTTGGGTTCACTGTCATCGACCATTGGCTATACATTACGGACTTGGCCCCATCCAAATTGCATATGTTTACCAAACTTAGAGAACTCCTTCGAGGACTTCACGTTGATAGTTATGAGGTGGTGTAATCAGAGGTGGAGTTTTGGTTCTGTCAACGAAGTCGAAAGTTCTGCAGTGATGGTATCAACAAACCGCCCTTTCATTGGGAGAAATGTGTTCGTTGCCAGGGTGACTATAACGAGAAATAAATGTAGACATGAGGAATAAAGCTGCAGAGTGTTAATAACGTTTGTGGTATTAAAAACTCCTTAAGAGTTTCACATAAAAAATTCGGAGACATAACTTTTAAGCAGGCCTTCTTAGTTATTTTAGAAACAAAACATTGCTTTTCAAAGACAGGACAGCTGAGAGCCTCTAGAGATTGTGTGGCTGGGATTCGCCTTGTGGGCGGAGAATGTAAACGTCCACACATCGAATAAAGCTAGTTCCTCGGAAGTTATTTCCAGCTGTTACAAACATCTTGGATCTTGAGAGATGATCAGTATTCTATGTTGGTAACATAAGATGAGTAAGAATGGATGTGTACCTTGTAGGTCATTTAAATGTACATAGTAAGAATTTGTAAGCATAAATCTGTACTTAAGGTGGTTATAGTCAGCACACTCTCCTATGGTGCGTTAAGTAACATTGTAGCATATACCACCTTCACGTCAATCACCGTGTTTTAGTGTACATCAGGGGTGGCTTTGGCAGTAAGCATTGTACATCTACAAGAAATTTTTTTCTTGACCAGAGTTTGGAGGAAGAAGACTAAATGCTCCTGGAAAAAATTGCAGATACTCCAGCTTACTAAGAGAATCTGTATCATTTTTGGATGATAAAGAAACCAACGCACGGCTAGTAGAGCGCCGAATAAGAATACTTCTATTCTTGTATAAAGATATGATTTAAACATTGCATATAAATTTACACAGAGAATTTGGAAAGCAATCCTGATATGAATGAGGGATACGAGTTATCTGGTTTTCCAGTAAATACTACTAGAGAGTATTCATATGTTGGTGAACTTGCTGAAAAAAGGTGTAAAAGCGTACAGTACGTGCACATTATTTTACATGAATCTATCGACTTGGGAGACATGGAAGATCAGCAGAGTTTTGTATATTCTGCGTAGTTTACAATACGAATATATTATAAGCACAAAGTCACAGATCCTACAGTGAATTCTCAAAAGTGCTGTATAATTGTATATACCCAAACGCTATAGTTGCTTTAGTTAAAGTGACATAAGTCACATCAACATTCTGTTTCAAGACAGATGGGTCAGCTGTTAATATGATGGCTATGAACACATTATCTTAACAAGTCCCTTGACAAAAAAAAAGGAGGAGACATTAAGGGATCATACTTTGGATGCTGAAACGCAGAACTGACAGAAAATACAACCATTTGGCGACATAGACGGCCATTCACAGCGTTAAAAAAAAAAAAAAAAAAAAAAAAAAAAAAAAAAAAAAAAAAAAAAAAAAAAACCTCTTCGTTCGTTGTGATGTGCTATCGTTAAGATATTCATATCTTTAGTACAGAGTTCTGTATCTTGTTATTAAGTGCTTTGTGTAATAGGAGTGGCCCACCAAATGCAACTTGCACTCTCTCGTATCCTAGTAACGGACTGAGGCTGCAGTGCGCTGTGTACAACGAGAAATATCATACTCCGTGACATAAGAATTATAATTTGATGCCCGCTCCTAAACTGATTTTATAGATTCGATTAGAAAAAAACATTATACATTGGAAGTAATAAAAAATGCGGTAAAAGTTAAGAGCACTAAGTGTAAGAGAGGAAAGCAAACATATATCTACACTTTAACATAGGAAAGATAATACATTCTCGAGACATCATGTCAAGACGGAACTACAATTTCTCTTACATGAGACGAATACTGCGGCAACAAGATGGATATTAGAAAATAATTGCGAGGGAGCTTGGGAAAGCTTTTCAAAGAATTTTAAAAATGGTGTGGCTATACCATATAAAGTAGAATTTCCCGACATCCAAATGGACCATTTGCCTGAAGTTTTGCTACAGTTTTTTATAGATATGTAGTAGCTCATGAATGTCGATATAATGCCAGATTTTTCTTGGATTTTTAACAAAATGGAGACGTGTCACATCCTAAAATTGAGCAAAGAATTCCGTATATATGAATAAAAACTTCCAGACGAATAGTAATGCTTTTGTAAAGGACGATAAGACTGTTTAAAGAGGATGAGCTCCTATTTTAGAGAAAAGATATGTAAGAAATTTATGTCAAATCATGAACTCAGGAGTGAATGAATTCAAGGGTATCTAGTTCTATAACGTGCCCTGATACATGTCTAGTAGAACTTTTGACACGTCATTCAGCTAAAGAACATATTTTTAAGCTGCGATTTATAGTTGTAGAATTGACTGTGCATTGTTGTCCTTGTGGAGTACTGTTCTAATGTGTTGAATGTTTCTGAACAGTATTATTTAAAACATGCTCCACTGTACTCCATGTCAATCACTTCCATGTAGTGTGAATTATCTAATAGCTTACAAAACAGATCTTGTGTGTTGTGTTTAATAGCATCCTTGTTTTTTTACTGGGACAATAAGAACATGTGGAAGTTGACTGGTGTACAAGTAAACCTTACACAATCAGTAATGAAAGAAGATTATAAACTATGTTTTATCTGCCTAAAGGTTTAGATATTTAGATATTTGCCTTAAACTAAAAGCATAATGTTAATATAGATTCCAATGAATATAACATAAGAACTTTATTGAGGTGTTTATATTAAAGCAGGGGAAACATATTTTTCGCCATCCATAGAATTGTTCGTCACAATACCGCCAAATACAGACATTAGAAAATTATGATTCACTCTCATAAGCAATGTTATTCCATAGTCTTCAGAAAAATAATCAATGTGTCAAACAGAATATAACCATATCGTATTAAAGATTTGGAGTATAAAACATAAATGTACCACTGTTGTAATTTCGTTGTTCTGTAGCAGCAGAAAAACAGTTAACAGTGTTCGGGAATTACCGTGCTTTTTATTATGGCTGTTGTCATTGGATGGATGGGTGCATATGGTTTTCGCTTGGGTGTGATATCTTGAATTAAAAAGACATTTAGGTTGATGTCTTATTAAATTTATGGCAATAAATTTCATCCCTAAGTAGGTTTATTGCGATGTACATAACACTATGCATGCAAGAGACATATCTGTGTAGCATGGCTTATCGAGTTTATTAAATGCTATAGAATTCGGTATCAAGCTGCTATTTATAACGCTATACTGATGCTACACTCTTTTTGTGCTAATAAACAGTAATTTTTTCCAGATTACCCCATACCTGATGTATATTTGTACTTTAATGAATATAAAACAGTAAAAAAAAATTTCCTTAATGTTCTATAAAAGTACTAGAGAGACCCTGACACCAGAGAACTACCAAGATGAAGGACGTACGCGTTGAAAAAAAAAAAAAAGTCTTTCTTGTTGAATCGGACTGTAATCATGACTTTGTACCGAAAGCAAGGAATTTTGTGTCAATATCGATAAGAGCAATAGATTATTTTAGGATTTACGATAGTATTAAGACAATTTACTCCGCACATCCCAATGTTATAGAAAATTTAAGGCAAGCTACTCTGCTGGCAGTAAAATTTGGTTCAAATCGTGAGCTTCTGGTGTCACTGAGTGGCGTCAACGGTGTGTGAGTGCCCTGGTTACTTAAAAAAAGGAAGCCCCCCCCCCCCCCCGGGGTAGTTATGGAGTTGCTGTATATGCGAATCTGTAAGCCGTTATGTTATGTGAGATTTAGTTGGCCCTCATTCCTTAAATATTAATACCTGTAGGTGACAACCGTATACCTGACCGGTAGCATGATATAGTCACTATGTGGTATTAATACCACTTTTTACGGATGAGTATATAAATGTAACAGGCCTTGTCTGTGTTAAGTGATGCATTAAGGTTTGATTCACGTATCTGGCAACGGTCGGAACACATTCATACTTACTTGTATGGAGGCGACTATGAGGATATCAGGCCATGTTGATTTATTGTGTTTTCTATTTGATCTCTGTTATTTCAGTATGTGCGTTATTGTGATAAATGTCCAATCTCTTACAGCGTTTAAATAAGTTTGTGATAAGGTTACTGTTCCCTGGCTGTAATGGACATTAATTGTGAAAATAGTTTATCAGTCAAATTATTGCACTGTGATATTATTCAAAATATTTGTGTAATGAAAAGAGCAACCGGTACGTAAATTAACCCAGCCCACCACACTATTTACTCCAAGGAAGGCCGATATTTCGGTTTGATGTTTTGCTGTCCTGCCATTGGGGAGTGGGGATTTTAATTAAAAAGAGATCAAGTGTCGGGCTTTACTACTCACATTTCGAACAGTTCTGCCTCACTCGTTTTCCAAACGAGAACTACGATCCCATTCACTAGCAACACTACGCGTTACACTTGCAAAAGGGCGATAATAGATCATAAATTAGGCACTTCAGAACCTACCTTCTACAACATACACTTTCTTACTCCAAACGCAAAAAGAGTGTCAAAGGTACGAGAAAGAAATAATTATAAGAGCTCGAGTTTATAATAGAAAAATTATCAGATTACAGTATGGAATGTGTGTTGGAATAATTTACATAGATATCTATTGCGGGACTAATGAAACATAAACACAATTAGTATACTTCCATAAAAATCTGTCGTGGAAGATACAGTTACGCATTCGTCTAGCTCAGCCTGTGTAGTTGCAGATAATATCCAATACTTATTCATAATCTGTTAATTAGAGAATATTTTGGGAGAAAGATCTTTCGGTGTTCATAGTAAATGCTAAAGCTTTATTACAAGTGAAATGCAACTGACCAACAGGTTAGTCAGTAACCACAGTAGAAGAAACAAACTAGGACAGTCACGCGGAATTCATCACTGAAACAAATAAGTATCAAACAAATCTCTTAATTTGATTACGGAATTTCTGAGAATATGTTTAAGCACAACGTTTGGGAAGCGAATTGCTGAATGTGAGCAGATCGAGAAAGAAAAGCAGCGAAGCGCATGATACATGTAGGTGGAGGAAGGTGAAAATCACGTGGTCTGGTGGGAAATGAGTTGGTCCTGCGTTGAACATCGTGGAAAGAAGACTCTACAAGAACAGACGTGGTGCCAAGAAGCGAAGGCAAGATTCGAGAGTAATTTCCGTGCTAGTAGAGGGAAAGACTAATATAGGCATGTGCGCTACATATAATCGAGGTCGTCTTGCGTTAGTTGCCTCTGAAGTGAAGGTGGCGCCGAAGGGGAAGCAGTGGCATGTTGTGGGCTGCATTAGATCTCTCATGAGGATGATGAAGAGAAAGGAAAACACACGATATTTGCTGAACGATTTTCGTGTTCAGCCCACCCACACCTGCTGGAAGGTAAGACGTGGATCCCTCCGCTGCTCCAGTATCGGTCGGTGTAGCGTGGACTGGGCGCCATCCAGCCATTAGTCGCTGTCGCCATCTGCTGGAGCGCGGCGTAGCACCAGGCCGTACTTCAAGTTGTGGAGTGGGCCGACCGCCACCCACATTACTACCTGCTGCAGCTGCTGGTGCGCGCGCTTATCTTCCACGCAGGTATCGCAGAGAAATGGGACCACTCTCTCTAGCGCGCACCCCAAGGCACATCTTCTGTAGGCTAACTACAGAATTAACCTGTCGGCAGAGAGCCACCGTGAGGTGTGGATTACCTACGAGTTATATCTGTTTCCGACAGTGCGGGGGCCCCAGGAGCGCATTATGTGGGCCGGGATAAGTAAACGTTGATTGGAGTGGGACTACGGAGAATTAGATGCACCAATAATGTAGTACGACGTACTATGTGCCAAAATTATTGTGTGGAGTTAAGTTCATTGCTATCAAGGTCACAGGAATGGTGTAATGACGAGTGGAAACTGGAATGGTACGCAAGTAAGCTCACTCGTGGCAGAAAAGAATTTCACAAATTTATTTGAAATAAGCAATTTAGTTCAGGCAAATGGTGGTAATCTCACCAAATTTAAGAATTAGTAAAGTAGTTATTTAACTGCCCTCTTGCGCCCATAAGGCAACGGTCTTGCCGCAGTGGATATACCGGTTCCCGTGAGATCACCGAAGTTAAGCGATGTCGGGCGTGGCCGGCACTTGGATGGGTGACCATCCAGGCCTCCATGTGCTGTTGTCATTTTTCGGGGTGCACTAAGCATCGTGATGCCACTTGGAGAATTACTCGACCGAATAGTAGCGGCTCCGGTCAAGAAAACCATCATAACGGCCGGGAGAGCGGTGTGCAGACCACACGCCCCTCCTATCCGCATCCTCAGCTGAGGATGACACGGCGGTTGGATGGTCCAGATGGGCCACTTGTGGCCTGAAGACGGAGTGCTTTGCGCCAATAAATAATTTAAATACAACAAACAAAAAGGCAGTTTACAGTCGTCAATAAGGAAGTTCAACAAAACAGTTAAAAATCGGCAGTATCTAGACAGCAAACATCTAGGTAGCTTAACATTTACTTTAAGACATCTACAAACAAAAAACAGCAAAACTGTGGTAGAGCCACGAGTAAACTTAACAACTGATACAGCTGCAGTAACAAGATTCAAATCGTAGCGTGTAGAGTTCCTTTACAGTACCAAAATCCACGCCGGTAACACACGAAAACGGTAAGAGTGCATCCTGAATAACTTCGTACAGAAACTCGTATGAAGTTTGTCACAGATACCAAGACGCCGTTCTAGTGCATATAAATACTACACTCAAGCACCAAAGAGACTAGCATATGCAAGAATATTGAAATACAGAGATATGTAAACAGACAGAAGACAACACTGCGGTTGGCAACGCCCATATAAGATACCAAGTGTCACAACAAGCGTCTGGTGCAGTTGTTAGATCGGTTACCGCTGCTACAATGCCGGTTGTCAAGATTTAACAAAATTGCAACTCTATGTTACAGACGGCGATGGGGCACATCATCTCAGAGGTAGCGAAGAAGCGGTGATTTTCCCGTGCGACCATTTCACGATTGTACCGCGAATATCAGAAATCCGGTTAAACATCCAATTTCCGACATCACTCCGGCCGGAAAAAGATCGTGCAAGAACAGGACCAACGACGACTGACGACTATCGTTTAACGTGACAGAAGTGCGGCCCTTCCGCAAACTGCTGCAGATTTCACTGCTGGGCCATCAACAAGTGTCAGCATGCGAACGAATTAACAAAACACCATCGGGATGGGCTTTCGGAGCCGAAGACCCATTGGTGTACCCTTGATGACAGCATAACACAAGTCTTTACGCCTCACCAGGGCCCGTCAAATGTGACACTGGACTGTTGATGACTGTAAACATGTAGCCTCGTCGGACGAGTTGTATGAAGCAGATGGACGTGTACGGTTATGGACACAACCTCATGAACGGATAGACCTTGCACGTCAGCAGAAGACTGTTCAAGCTGATGTAGGCTCTGTAATCGTGTGGGGCGAGTGCAGTTGGAGTGATATGGGATCCCTGATACGTCTAGATACGACTATAACAGATTACACGTACACAAGCATCCCTCCTGATCATCTGCATCCGTTGATGTCCAGTTTGTGTTCGGACGGGCTTGGGCAATTCCAGCAGGAACTGCTACAGAGTGGCTCCAGGAACACACTTCTGAGTTTAAACACTTCCGCTGGACACCATACTCTCCTGATATGAACATTATTGAGCATAATGAGATTTTCACTCTGCAGCGGAGTGTGCGCTATTGAGCATATTTGCGCTGCCTTGCAACGTGCTGTTCAGAATAGAGATAGGCTACACTGTTCTTTTCAGAGATTGGATCACAGCTGGTCATTCACTGGAATGAACTAGTTCTTTTTCATGACTCACCACTCACCATTCGCTCATAAAAATAAGTAAAACGAATGTACATTGCCTTTTTAATTCATTTCACTAAATCTGTATATTTAGCCTATTTGATCCTATTTTGAAAGAACGTATAAAGAGGAGCAATAATGTTACGTTATGTCCCTGGCAAATTTCGGATACAAAATTTTAAATTTCGTTTGCTGCAAAAATCGCAAAAAATGCTAAATATTTTTAACAAGTGGAAAATTTTTAAGAATGAATACTAATTCTTGTTATATTTTGATACCTCCGTTGGAAAGAAGTCATGGGTGATTGGAATTCAAGAGTAGGAAAATGGAGGGAAGAAAACAGAGTAGGTGAATATGGATTGAGGCTAAGGAATGAAACAGGAAGCCGCCTGGTAGAATTTTGCGCGGAGCTAACACTTGGTATAAGAATCATGAAAGAAGATTGTATACGTGGAAGAACCCTGGAGATACTAAAAGGTATCAGATAGATTATATACTGGTAAGACCGAGATTTAGGAACCAGGTTTTAAATTATAAGACATTTCCAGTGGCAGATGTGGACTCTGACCACAATCTATTCCTTATGAACTGTACATTAAAACTGAAGGAACTGCAAAAAGGTGGGAATTTAAGGAGATGTGACCTAGATAAACTGAAAGAACCGAGTTTCAGGAACAGCATTAGGGAACAATTGACAGGAATGGGGGAAAGAAATACAATAGAAGCAGAATGGGTGGCTTTGTGAGATGAAATAGTGAAGGCAGCAGATGATCAAATAGATAAAAAAACGAGGGCTAGTAGAAACTCTTGGGTAACAGAAGAAACAGTGAATTTAATTGATAAAAGGAGAAAATATAAAAATGCAGTAAATGAAGCAGGCAAAAAGGAATACGATCGTCTCAAAAATGAGATCGACACGAAGGGCAAAATGGCTAAGCAGGGATGGCTAGAGGACAAATGTAAGGATGTAGAGGCTTATCTCACTAGGGGTAAGATAGATACTGCCTGCAGGAAAATGAAAGAGACCTTTGGAGAAAGGAGAACCACTTGCATGAAAATCATGAGCTTTGATGGAAACCCAGTTCTAAGCAAAGAGGGGAAAGCAGAAAGGTGGAAGGAGTATATAGAGTGTCTATACAAGGGCGATGTACTGGAGGACAATATTATGGAAAAGGAAGAGGACGTAGATGAAGATGAAATGGGAGATATGATATTGCGTGAAGAGTTTGACAGAGCACTGAAAGACCTGAGTCGAAACAAGGCCCCGGGAGTAGACAACATTCCATTAGAACTACTGACAGACTTCGGAGAGCCAGTCTTGACAAAACTTTACCATCTGGTGAGCAAGATGTATGAGACAGGCGAAATACCCTCAGACTTCAAGAAGAATATAATAATCCTAATCCCAAAGGAAGCAGGTGTTGACAGATGTGAAAATTACCGAACTATCAGTTTAATAGTTCGCTCCTGCGAAATACTAACGCAAATTCTTTACAGAATAATGGAAAAACTGACAGAAGCCGAGCTCGTGGTAGATCAGTTTGGATTCCGTAGTAATGTTGGAACAAGTGAGGCAATACTGACCCTACGACTTATCCTAGAAGAAAGATTAAGGAAAGGCAAACCTACGTTTCTCGCATTTTTAAACTCAGAGAAAGCTTTTGACGATGTTGATTGGAATACTCTCTTTCAAATTCTGAAGGAGGCATTGGTCAAATACAGAGAGCGAAAGGCTATTTACAATTTGTACAGAAACCAGATGGCAGTTATAAGAGTCGAGGGGTATGAAAGGGAAGCAGTGGTTGGGAGGGAGTGAGACAGGGTTATAGCCTATCCCCGATGTTATTCAATCTGTATATTGAGCAAGCAATAAAAGAAACAAAAGAAAAATTCTGTCAGAGACCGCAAAGGACTTGGAAGAGCAGAAGAGCAGTTGAACGGAATGGACACTGTCTTGAAAGGAGGGTATAAGATGAACATCAACAAAAGCAAAACGAGGATAATGGAATGTAGTCGAATTAAGCCAGTTGATGCTGAGGGAATTAGATTAGGAAATGAGAAACTTAAAGTAGTAAAGGAGTTTTGCTATTTGGGGAGCAAAATAACTGATGATGGTCGAAGTAGAGAGGATATAAAATGTAGACTGGCAATGGCAAGGAAAGCGTGTCTGAAGAAAAAAAATTTTTTTAACATCGAGTATAGATTTAAATGTCAGGAAGTAGTTTCTGAAAGTATTTGTATGGAGTGTAGCCATGTATGGAAACAAGGACGAAAGATAGTTTGGACAAGAAGAGAATAGAAGCTTTCGAAATGTGGTGCTACAGAAGAATGCTGAAGATTAGATGGGTAGATCACATAACTAATGAGGAGGTATCGAATAGAATTGGGGAGATGAGGAGCTTGTGGCACCACTTGACTAGAAGAAGGGATCGGTTGGTAGGACATGTTCTGGGACATCGAGGGATCACCAATTTAGGATTCGAAGGCAGCGTGGAGGGTAAAAATCGTAGAGGGAGACCAAGAGAGGAATACACTGAGCAGATTCAGAAGGATGTAGGCTGGATTAGGTACTGGGAGATGAA